>NC_061089.1:83227290-83249378 GCF_015104395.2 Macrobrachium nipponense
AACTCAGTCTATGGCGTTTATCTGTTTAAATTTACGTAAGACCCGGGTAAGAGACTGGAAACCAAAAGGTTCAATTGTAAAGAATTAATTTGTTCGTGACAGGAAATCGAATTTTGTTGCAAACCAGAATATAGCATCCAGAACAAGTATAATAAAAGTTAAGATTTGAAGTGCGAAAGTGGACGATAAAAAACTTGTAGAGTTGGAAACTTACATAGCAACTAGAAGCCCATAAAGTATTCCAGAATAAGGCAGGGTTTGTACAATTGAGCGAGCACAATGCGGATATTAGATGTGGAGCCTCCTTGGAGGATGATAAAGGAAACTTGATGTTACATAGAGAGAGAGAGAGAGAGAGAGAGAGAGAGAGAGAGAGAGAGAGAGAGAGAGAGAGAGAGAGGGTTGCTGAATATAAAAATTAATTTAGTCCATACGATTTCAGGATACAATTTTTATTTTTTAACTTTTTTTATAATAGTACTGAAAGAGAATTGATATTAAAAGGGTTTTTGATATTTTACAATTTAAGACAGAGAGATGAGGGTTTAGGGGTGTCATAAATAAGACGAATTTATTCCATACAATTTTCACCATTTAATTTTCATCATTTGATAACCATATATTTTACAAATTGGCATATAATACTTGCATGTTAAGAAGGATGTGAGGTATTTTATGATGAAGTTTCTATATTAATAATTATCACAATAATTTGGTGGTGCACTGTTGTACGGTCAAATGAAATGCTTTCGGTAATAATTAACCTTCCACGGACCGAAGCTGTCTGTAACTTGACTCTAGCAGAGGATCAATAACAGAAAGACATTCGTATTGTATGCTAGACATCAGTCGACACTAGAACTTCTCAAAATACAATTAAAGTTCCTAGGATATTCTCTGTCTCCCAAGTGACTGACTGACCCGATATACAACCGACAGGGCACGGCTCCTGTCTGTCGGGTATCACCTGCTAATCAACTTTTACTTCAGAGAGAGCTCTGTCTGAGGGAAACTTTCGCTCCAATATATATATATATATATATATATATATATATATATATATATATATATATATATATACATATATACATGCATGCACAAACACATACACACACACACACACACACACACACACACACACATATATATTATATATATTATAGTATATATATATATATATATATATATATATATATATATATATATGTGTGTGTGTGTGTGTGTGTGTGTGTGTGTGTGCATGCATGTATGTATATGTATATATATATATATATATATATATATATTGGAGCGAAAGTTCCCTCAGACAGAGCTCTCTCTGAAGTAAAAGTTGATTAGCAGGTGATACCCGACAGACAGGAGCCGTTGCCCCTGTCGGTTGTATATCGGGTCAGTCAGTCACTTGGGAGACAGAGAATATTCTAGGAACTTTAATTGCATTTTGAGAAGTTCTAGTGTCGAACTGATGTCTATCATACAATACGAATGTCTTTCTGTTATTGATCCTCTGCTAGAGTCAAGTTACAGACAGCTTCGTCGTGGAAGGTTAATTATTACCGAAAGCATTTCATTTGACCGTACAACAGTGCACCACCAAATTATTGTGATAATTATTAATATAGAAACTTCATCATAAAATACCTCACATCCTTCTTAACATGCAAGTATTATATGCCAATTTGTAAAATATATGGTTATCAAATGATGAAAATATATATATATATATATGTGTATTTATACTCTGCTCTTATACGAGTTTTGCCTCGTATTTCGCTATATATTTTTGCTATATAAATATATATGTGTGTGTGTGTGTGTGTGTGTGTGTGTGTGTGTGTGTGTTTGGCTTTCTGTGTCTGTGTCTGTGTGTGCGTGTGTGTGTGTGTGCGTGCGTTACGTGTGTGTAAATTGTATTTGGAAATGCAGGGCAAATATTTATTTTTATTATCTAAATGCTCAAAGGTTCTGAAATTAATGTTTCATGGCGATTTTTATTGCTGATTATAACCAATTATTGGCTGGGAGAGAGAACAGCATGGAAAATTAGCTGACATTAGTTATTATCTACGGAGAATAGCACCAGCTTGTTACCCATATTTCAGACTGACTGCTGATAGACTGTGACAAAAGGATGAAGGAGGAAGGTGTAGAAAAACCAAGGTTTTCATCGTCGGCATCATCATGGACGTGGCATGTGGTAGATTTCGAATCGTCAGCCGTAAAGGAGTAGAAGTTGAAAGTTAGGCGTGGGAAAGAGGAATAATCCCAAGAGGAAACTCAAAAAGTGCAAAGGACGTGAAGATATACAATTACAAAAAATTAGATGTTTTAAATAAAACGTCTCTAAGAAGCTTTCGGAGGATTAAAGCCTTCATCATCACAATGTTTGACTGACTTTCTAAGCGAGTCTTTCTCTGTAACAAACTCTATCAACGATGAATTTATTCAAATAGGATCTACTAGCCTAAAATAGAAGAATATTCAAATCGTCTATTCAACCAGAGAGTACTGACTCGAATACATCAAAAGCCCCCTTTACAAGTAACCAGCATCCGCCCGTTGCTTTGTCCGCTACGAAGTATCAACGAATTGTCGACTGAATGGTTTGCTTCCTTGCAATGATGTGTCATTCGCAGCGCGGTTATTCAAAGGCTCCTCCTCTACGGCTCTTGTCGAAAGCAGTTTCCCAAACGCGCCAAAATCATTTTGTATAATAACTGCTTTTACCATTCAGGAAACTGCTCCTGAACAAGGAAGGAAATGCATTTCGTGGTTTATCCTCAAGCATTCCAATTCACAAACGTATAATACTCAAGGATTCGTGTTGAGTTAAAAGATATGCTTCAACATTTCTCCTAGGCTAGGGATTCAATAAGTTTCGTCAATAACCAGGTTGGTTCCGTTGGCGCAGTACTTATGTGTGTATGTGTGTGTGCCTGCATGCGTGCGTGATTGTCTGTATATGTGTCTATAGATCGATAGATAGATAGATATCCAATGAAGTTTCATAGAAAGAAAAAACCTGAATTGTAATGCGCAAAATAAATAATATTTTTTTTTTTATATATAAAACGCAATCCAATTATTCGACCCATGTGAGGACTTGAACTAATGAATGCGTAAATTCTGTAGCTTAGACTTACCTTCGTCCAGCCTTGGGACAGATTTGCTCGGCACTGACTTTATGTGCTATGCATCAAGGAAAATATCACAATACATGGTAAAGCAACTGAAAACATATGCAAAACATTAATTGTAATCCTGTTGTCAGATATTTAAGGCCAATTTTAAACAAACAACAAAATAAAAAAAAAGTACAATTTCCTTGCACTGATTGCATTTTGCCAATTATATATTGTTTCGCTTTTCCTTCCGCAAATGTAAGTTGATTTCAATTCCATCCCCATCTTTCGCATGCAACTTCATCGAATATAAGCAATATTCCCGAAATTCGGTTTTTAGAGGGAAGTAGAGATTTCCTGAAGATACTTTATCTTTTCTTTGGTGCTCTTGTTTTGGAGAACTGAAAAGAGTGATTCTGCTCATTCCCTGATAGAAAACTGTAGGCACTAAAGAGAAAAAAATAGGGTAATCTGTAGACTTGGCGTTCATAAGCTAAATGGGGAAGATGGTCATACGGAAATCAGTTATGAAAGAAGTTTGATCTGTTCAGGAATAAGAGGATTTTTTAGTTTTCTGTAAAAGAAAACTATTGAGTTAGCTATTTCTGAGTCCGTCCTCAATTTTTCTGTCGGCCATCAGGTCTTAAAAACTACTGAGGCTAAAGGGCTGCAAATTGTCATGTTGATCATCCACTATCCTATTGTCAAACAAATTGCAGCCCTCTAGCCTCAGTGATATATATTTCTTTATAAGATTATAGTTAGCCATGATCGTGTGCCTAGCACCGCTATGGGTGACAACAACACAAGCCACCACTAGGCCGTGGGTGAAAGCTTCATGGGCCTTGGCTGATAGTTTCCTGGGCCGTGGTTGAGAGTTTCATACAACATTATATGTTCAGAACTCTCGATTACAGCGAAGCATTGTTTACTTATTTGATATCATCTAACTTTTCTTCCTCATAAATTTCATTTACCATGCAGAAGCTCTGATCATATTGCTGTTTTACTTCCTTGGCTCTTAGAATATGAATTGGACTCCATCCGTGAGAGGATGAAAGTCTTGCTTGGCCTCGGATGCCTGATATAAAGCACCGCCAGAAATGCTAACACAATTTTCCTGCTGCAGATCACATTTAAGGAATTTTCTTATATTGAAGGGAGGGTTGAATAAGACTGTTGTTCAACTTGGAATGAGAAATATCTTTGTTTAGAGGAAGTTTTCATTTTATATAAGTTCTTTATGAAGGAAGGATTTAAGACATGGAGCATAATTCTCAAAAATCACAGTAAATGCATGTGACTACATGATATTAGCGAATACCCGAGGAAAAATAATAGTCTACGAATTTAAAACTAATATAAAGTTTCTTTACAGCAATACAGCTGGAAAGGGATCTATGATATCCAAAACACAATTACGAAAAGGCAGAAGGCATTTATCAAGATATATCATGAGAAGGATTTTGCTCCGTGTGAGAGACACTGAATCATCTATTATTCAATTTAGAATACAAAAAAAAGGAGGAACTTTTGTGTGGTTTTTTGCCCCAGAGAATTTTTTTGTTTTTTTTTTTATGCTTAAGGAGGGAGGGGAAAGGCATTGGGAAGTAGTGTAAATAGAGAGGCAGGAAGAGATAAAGCCTTCTTACTTGCGTAATATCGAGCAAATTGGAGATAATCTCATTTGCCGCAATTTAATTTTTCGTAATTTTTGATAGTTCAGACACTGGAAAATTGACATAACCTTGCTCGATATATTTATATCCTTTTTTCGTCTTTTCAATAATTATTTTGGGGGAACATTTTTGTAAATTTCATGGTAATAAGTTGTATATGCCTCCTTGTTTTTTCAAAATGTATTGTTTTCTTTATGAATCATCTGTTGACCACGTGTTTTGCTCCTCCAAGGAGTGGCCGCCTAAAAATCGCTAATCTTGCCCCCAGACGTTTCCTCGTTTATGTAGAGTGAAATCGACCTTATTGCTAATCTCTTGTAAGGTTTCAAGTTTGGATAGTTAAACAAAAAAAAAAAAAGCCTACTTTTTAGACTATGTTTTTTTTCTGTATGTTCAGTTATGCCTTAGTAAAGGGTCGTGCTAGACCGAAAGTTCTCGGCTATCTCGCTTTTCAATTTTCCTTCGTAACAAAAACATTTATATATATATATATATATATATATATATATATATAATATATTATATATATATATAAATACATATATGTAATATATATATGTATATATATATATATATACATATATATATATATATATATATTATATATATATATATATATATATATGTATATATATGTTATGTATATATATATATATATATATATATATATATATATATATATATATATATATATATATATATATATATATATATATATATTATCATCATGATCATGTTCTTCCTTCAGATACATACACTGTTTTGAAAGTGATTTCAGATTCAAATAGAAAATCACATTAACTCATTATGGATATTGTTCAGCAATCTGAGGAAGTCCCTTTATAGTAAATCTCTATAAAAAAAATAAGTCATATAAAGGAAAATATTTCTCATTCCGAGCTGATCGTCAGTCCTTATCAAAATTTCAGTGTGGGAAAAAAATTCCTGAATGTGATCTGCGGCAGAAAATTCTTTTAGCTTTCTTACTAGTGGCTTTTATCACGTGTCCTAGAGAAATAAAACATTTCATCCTCACGCGGATATAATGAAATTCATTTTCTAAGTGCCATGGATCATAGAACGTCAAAATAAGTGTAAAATGAGAGCCTCTGCATGTAAGACAGAAAATCACAATGAAGAGGAGCTTGTTGAGATAAAATGTGAAAGGCATTCATCATAATGTGTATTTAAATATTTCAGTATCATTTAACGACTAGTTACAAAATTTGATCTGTAGCATGAAAATTCTGTTAGATCATCTGACGATGTATATCATGTGTGCTAAGTAAAGCAAGACTTTCATCCTCTTATGGACGGAGTCAAATTCATTTTCTTAGTGCCAAGAGTCATATAAGGTGAAACGAGGCATGAAATGAATGCGTTGGCTTACAGAATGAAATTTTATGACGGAGAGAAATTTGATGAAATGAAATAGAAAATGTTTTCATCATATATCTTGTTAATTAAAATTTTTCAGTATCATCTTACTGCTTGCAGGATATTGTGCGCAGTGTATTTTCATCTGGTATGACCTACATAAAAAAAAACTTATATATATATATGTTCTAGAGTATCTTTACTTTCAGAAGAGATGGACAGTACTAAATAACTTTAAGTACGTTAGTTAAAATATTGCTAAGTCAGTGCTTCCTGGATAATAATTCTAGATAACAAACATGGTAAAAGAAAAAAACTGTGAAAATACAGTAATAAATGCAATAAAACCCAAATACATACTGTGAATGAGATATGTAGATGATATTCTAACATTTTGGGATGATAGTTGGGGCAATTTCAATGAATTCATTTCAAAATTAAACTCATTAGTGCCCAGCATCAATTTTAAAGTTGAATGGGAAACAGGCAACAAAATTCCTTTTCTTGATGTTTTAATAATTAGAGACACGACAGGATACAAATTTGCCATATACAGAAAACCAATGTTCTTACATTCACTACTTTAACTATCACGACATTCCTATCAAGATAGGCATAGCTAACAACCTATTTTTAAGAGCCTTGCAAATTTGTTCCCCAGATTTCCTGGAAAAAGAATTTGAACTAATTCATAAGCAGCTTTCGTCTTTAAGGTATCCTGACCATATAATTGAAATTGCAATTCACAAAGCAAATGTAATTTTTTACCGACTCTCTCAAGACAAGACCAGAGACGCACCCAACAAAAAAATAAAAATTCCACACCTGGACAGGATTAAGACGCTGACCCAGACTCTCGGAAAATCTAACCCTTTTGCATTTACTTACCCAAACACCTTAGCCGAATCCCTGATTAACGTCCAACAAATGACATCCCCTTAGAACACAGTCCTTTACGAATCCCATGCCTGGACTGTGACCAGTCTTACATCGGTTTTACAGGTAAATCACTTCCCCAGAGATTAATACAACATAAACGGTCAGTTAGGTGTAAACGACAGAATTCAGTTATTTTCAACCCATATAAATTAACATAACCACAAAAAAAACTGGAATTTGTCACATATAATTTATACAAGCAACTATCGGTATAGGAGTCAGCTGATAGAATCGGCCTTGATTAATTAAACAGAGGCAGGTAATGAACATCTCAAAGGGCAAATGGGATTCAGATGTCACTGACGAAGTTTTCATTACACCAACGCTTAAGAGGATTAAAGAAGTATTATCAGTGGGAATGACCAAAATTGGCTTAAACGTGGGATGGATCTCTTGGTAATAATGCCACCTTTTTTTGAAACTTTCTCATTCACCTACCCGAAGGTGAGAGAGACTGCAGTCTCTGAAATATAGTATTTTTCTCTCTATATTTGTTTTTGGCGGTTTTATAGGGCTCCTTTTATTAGATGGAATTCTGTTGTAACCGAACATTTTTAGCAGTCATATATATATATATATATATATATATATATATACTATATATATATATATATATATATATGTGTGTGTGTGGTGTGTGTGTGTGTATATATATATATATATATATATATATATATATATATATATATATATATATATATATATATATATATATATATATAGTATATATATATATATATATATATATCCACTTTACTATATGACGAGAATAACTTACACTCAAAGGAAAATATGATTAACAAGTACTTCATCGCCACTGGTGGCACATCACTTACCTATAACAACCACCCTTTTGGTGTATTTCCCGAGATACAGGTAAACTGGATTATTACACAACATATGAGGCTTATTAATAATGAATATAACAAACATACACGCGTGCGCTCGCATACACACACACACACACACACACACACACACACATATATATATATATATATATATATATATATATATATATATATATATATATATATATATACATATATATATATATATATATGTGTGTGTGTGTGTGTGTGTGTGTAGAGTATTTTTCGTTAGTAAGTGCTACATGTTTAAAAGCCGCGCATAAAATTAGCTCATATTTGTGTGAAGTTAAGCATGTGTTGTAAGAAAGTACTATCATCATCTCTCTCTCTCTCTCTCTCTCTCTCTCTCTCTCTCTCTCTCTCTCTCCTCTCTCTCTCTCTCTCTCTCTCGCTGTACACATAGTTTTCCAATCACAATCTCATTGATAACGATGGGAAATCATCCGGGATAAAAATTCTTCCAAAACAGGAATCATAAACATTCTTTCTTCTTTTTCCTTCTAAGCTGAATAATAAGTGATTCAGTGTCTCTCTCACGAAGTAATATAGTTATCTAAACAATTCCTAATTCTTGTCTCTACCGTTGCTACAATTGTATTCTAGATATCATAAATTCCCCGCCCCCCCCCAACCATGTTACTATACAGAAACTTGATTTTTTTTTTCATGCTTTTCTCAAAAACATTTTGAGAACTACGTTGGATGGACGTCTACTAAAAATCTGTATTTAGGAGAGTTGCTCTGTAGAAACTGCCATAAAGAGCTTTCGCATTGAAATTCTGAAACTGTTGGGTTATTTCATTCTACACGAAAAGCGGAAAAGTTGGTTTTCCAAACAGGGTTGTCAGATGCAAGATAAGCTTGTTTGTGAATGTATGGAATATTTTCAGAAGAATAGCTAGGTAACTTGACATAAAAAATAAAAATCTTCGCAGTTCCTTCATAAATAACAACACATTCATGCACATTTACATACACACGGATATATATATATATATATATATATATATATATATATATATATCTATATATATATATATATATATATATAGATATATATATATAGATATATATGTATCTATCTATATATATATATATATATATATATATATATAGATATGTATCTATATATATATATCTATATATATATATATATATATATATATATATATATATATATATATATATATATGGATATGTATATAGATATAAATTCTATTATATATATATATATATATAATATATATAATATATATATATAATATATATATATATATATATATATATATATATTTATATGTGAACCACCATTATTCTTTAAGGGAATATCTCGTTAAACCTAAATCTTTCCCATATAGAAAGCCTTTACAAAGAAAAGAAAAATCCTGTGATGAAAGATATTTTTTCATTCTTTAGTTCATCAACAGAGATTTTCGACCTTTTCGATATGAGGTCAATTCTGAATGTGATTCTATAGCAGAAAATTCTATTAGCTTTCATGGACGGTTTGTCTTACATTACGTGTCCCGCCAAAGCAGGACTTTTTATCCTCTCACGGATGGAGCCAAAGTCATTACGTAAGTACCAAGGATCATTGAAGGGCGAAACGAGGGCATTTGATGAGTCTTTGTTTTGTAAAAATCAAGTTTTCCTAATGGAGACGAGTTTGGCGGCATGAAATATAAAAGGCTATTATATTCTAGTTTGCTATTTTAAAATTACATATTTAACTACTACTACAAGAACATGATATTCGAAGTATATGTGCGTCACCTATGATTTCCAAATAAAGTTATGTCAATTTTTCCAGTGTCTGAACTATTAACAATTTCGAAAAAAATATGTTAAACTGACCGCAAAATGAGATTGTCTGCAATTGCTTGATATTAACGCAAGTAAGAAGGCTTTATCTCTTCCTGCCTCTCTATTTACAATGTTTCCCAATGCCTTCTCCCTCATAAAGTATAAAAACAAAAAACATTCTCTGGGGTAAAACCACACAAAAGATCCTTCTCTTTTGTATTCTAAATAAATAATAGATGATTCAGTGTCTCTCACACGAAGCAAAATCATTCTCATGATATATCTTGATAAATGCCTTCTGCCTTTTTGTAATTGTGTTTTTGGATATAATAGATCCCTTTCTTCCCAGCTGTATTGCCATAAAGAAACTTTATATTAATTTTAAATTCGTAGCCTATTATTTTTCCTCGGGTATTCGCTAATATCATGTAATCACATGCAATCAACTGTGATTTTTAAGCATATACCATTACTCTATGAGAATTGTGCTCCATATCCTAAATCTTTCCTTCATAGAGACGCTCTATAAAATGAAAACTTCCTCTAAACAAAGATATTTCTCATTCCAAGTTGAGCAACGGTCTTATTTAACCCTTCAATATAAGAAAATTCCTTAAATGTGATCTGCAGCAGGAGAATTGTGTTAGCATTTCTGGCGGTGCTTTATATCAGGCATCCGAGGCCAAGCAAGACTTTCATCCTCTCACGGATGGAGTCAAATTCATTTTCTAAGAGACAAGGATCATAGGAAGTAAAACGGTAATATGATGAGAGCTTCTGCATGTAAATGAAATTTATGAGGAAGAAAGTTAGATGATATCAAATAAGTAAAAAATGCGTCGCTGTAATCGAGAGTTCTGTACAACATAAAATGTTGTATGAAACTCTCAACCACGGCCCATGAAACTCTCAGCCAAGGCCCATGAAGCTTTCACCCACGGCCTAGTGGTGGGCTGTGTTGTTGACACCCATAGCGGTGCTAGGCACACGATCATGGCTAACTTTAATCTTTAAAAAAAATATAAATCACTGAGGCTAGAGGGCTGCAATTTGTTTGATAATAGGATAGTGGATGATCAACATGCCAATTTGCAGCCCTCTAGCCTCAGTAGTTTTTAAGACCTGAGGGCGGACAGAAAAAGTGAGGACGGACTCAAAAATAGCTAACTCAATAGTTTTCTTTTACAGAAAACTAAAAAAATCCTCTTATTCCTGAACAGATCAAAGTTCTTTCATAACTGATTTCTGTATGACTATCTTCCCCATTTAGCTTATGAACGCCAAGTCTATAGATTACCTTATTTTTTCCATTTAGTGCCTACAGTTTTATATCAGGGAATGAGTAGAATCACTCTTTTTCGTTCCCCAAAACAAGAGCACCAAAGAAAAGATAAAGTATCCTCAAGAAATCTCTACTTCCCTCTCAAAACCGAATTTCGTGAATATTGCTTATATTCGATGAAGTTGCATGCAAAAGATGGGACTGGAATTGAAATCAACTTACATTTGTGGAAGGAAAAGCGAACCAATATATATTTGGCAAAATGTAATCAGTGCAAGGAAATTGTAATTTTTTTATGTTGTTTGTTTAAAATTGGCATTAAATATCGGACAACAGGATTACAATTGATGATTAGAAAAATTTCCTAATTTGCTTTAACATGTGTTGTAATATTTTCATATATGCATAGCACATAAGGTCAGAGCTGAAGAAATCTGTCCCAAGGCTGGACGAAGGTAAGTCTAAGCTACAGAATTTACGCATTCACTAGTTGAAGTCCTCTCATGGGTCAAATAATTGGATTGCGTTTATATATAAAAAAAGTATTATTTATTTTGCGCATTACAATTCAGGTTTTTTTCTTTGTATAAAACTTCATTGGATATCTATCTATCTATCGATCTATAGACACATATAGACAATCACGCACGCATGCAGGCACACACACATACACACATAAGTACTGCGCCAACGGAACCAACCTGGTTACTGACGAAACTTATTGAATCCCTAGCTTAGGAGAAATGTTGAAGCATATCTTTTAACTCAACACGAATCCTTGAGTATTATACGTTTGTGAATTGGAATGCTTGAGGATAAACCACGAAATGCATTTCCTGCCTTGTTCAGGAGCAGTTTCCTGAATGGTAAAAGCAGTTATTATACAAAATGATTTTGGCGCGTTTGGGAAACTGCTTTCGACAGGAGCCGTAAAGGAGGAGCCTTTGAATAACCGCACTGCGAATGACACATCATTGCAGGGAAGCAAACCATTCATTCGACAATTCGCTGATACTTCGTAGCGGATAAGGCAACGGGCGGATGCTGGGTTACTTCCTTTAAAGGAGTGCTGATGTATTTTGAGTCTCAGTACATCTCTGGTTGAATAGACGATTTGAATATTTGTCTATTCTAGGATAGAAGATCCTCTTTGAATAATTTCATCGTTGATAGAGTTTGTCACAGAGAAAGACTCGCTTAGAAAGTCAGTCAAACATTGTGATGATGAATGCATTAATCATACGTGAGCTTCTTAGTGACATTTTATTTAAAACATCTAATTTTTTCTCATTGTTTATCTTCACGTCCTTTGCACTTCTTGAGCTTCTCCCTTGGGCTTATTCCTCTTTCCCACGCCTAACTTTTCAACTTACTCCCTTTACGGCTGACGATTCGAAATCTACCACATGCCACGTCCATGATGATGCCGACGATTAGAACCCTTGTTTTTCTCCACCTTCCTCCTTCCTCCTTCCTCCTTTTGTCAGTCTATCAGCAGTCAGTCTGAAATATGGGTTATAAGCTGGTGCTATTCTCCGTAGATAATAACTTATGTCAGCTAATTTTCATGCTGTTCTCTCTCCCAGCCAATAATTGGTTATAATCAGCAATAAAAATCGCCATGAAACATTAATTTCAGAACCTTTGAGCATTTAGATAATAAAAAAAAATATTTTCCTTACATTTCCAGATACAATTTACACACACGCAACGCAGACACAGACATACGCATACACAGACACATACACACGCGCAAACACACACGCGCACACACACACACACACACACATACACACCACACCAACACACCACACACACACACATATATATATATATATATATATATATATATATATATATATATATATATATATATATATATATATATATATAGGAGCGAAAGTTTCCTTCAGACAGAGTTCTGTCTGAGATGAAAGTTGATTGGCAGGTGATACCCGACTGACAGGAGCTGTGCCCCCCCTATCGGTTGTATATCGGGTCAGTCAGTTACTTGGGAGACAGAGAATATCCTAGGAACTTTAATTGCATTTTGAGAAGTTCTAGCGTCGACTGATGTCTAGCACACAATACGAATGTCTTTCTGTTATTGATCCGCTGCCAGAGTCAAGTTACAGACAGTTTCGGTCGTGGAAGGTTAATTATTACCGAAAGCATTTCATTTGACCGGACAACAGTGCACCACCAAATTGGTGTGATAATTATTATTATAGAAACTCCATCATATAATAATTCACGTCCTTCTGAACATACAAGTATTATATACCAATTTTGTAAAACATATGTCTTTTATCAAATGATGAAAATTAAATGCTGAAATTGCATGGAATAAATTCGTCTTATTTATGACACCCCTAAACCCTCATCTCTCTGTCCGTCTGTCTACCTCTGTCCTAAATTTCAAAATATAAAAAACCCTTTTAATATCAATTCGCTTTCAGTACTTTTATCGAGTTCAAATAATAAAAATTGTATCCTGAAATCGTATGGACAAAATTAATTTTTATGTTCAGCAACCCCCCCCCCCTCTCTCTCTCTCTCTCTCTCTCTCTCTCTCTCTCTCTCTCTCTCTCTCTCTCTCTCTCTCTTATGTAAAATCAAGTTTCCTTTATCATCCTCCAAGGAGGCTCCACATCTAATATCCACATTGTGCTCACTCACTCAAGTACATGTCATTGATTCTAGATCAATTGTACAAACCCTGGCTTATTCTTGAATACTATATGGGCTTCTAGTTGCTATGTAAGTTTCCAACTCTACAAGTTTTTTATCGTCGACTTTCGCACTTCAAATCTTACCTTTTATTATACTTGTTCTGGATGCTATATTCTGGTTTGCAACAGAATTCGATTTCCTGTCACGAACAAATTAATTCTTTCCAATTGAACCTTTTGGTTTCCAGTCTCTTACCCGGGTCTTAGGTAAATTTAAACAGATAAACGCCATAGACTGAGTTTATTCTGAATTTCTGGTTAGATTGTTGGATTAAAGATATCAGTTAGTAACTAATGAATTATTTAATCAGATATCATTTATGTAGCTTTTGATTAAGATCAAAACTCAGATTGAAGAATGAGCTGCCTTGCAACCTTTTTCCGAGATTATTTTTTACCAGTACAAGTTAAAAGCCTACAACCTAAGGATACCACGAAGTACAAGGTCGATCAATGGAAGTAATGCGACCAACTTCCAAAAGCTATCGCAGTCAAAGAACCCTGCGAGTCATTGCCCTTGGGTACTAACCAAGGAATGACAGCAAAACAATGAACAGGGCTCGCGTTGGGACGATGACAGATAACCTCCACAAGTAGGGCTGCATTATCTCACCCAGTTGTCCCTAAGGCCATCGAGTTCAAACCATGACTCACTCACATCCGTACTAACTGTGAATTAGGTCCAACATGCACTGCAGATGACCTTTGCAATGCTAATGTAGCTGCCCAAAGATGGCTTATGTGCTGGCGCGACAAGAATGATTGAATGAACCAGTACATGTACAGTTAATCGGAAGTCCTTATTGACAGCCAAAGAAAACCATATTTGAATAATTTATAAATATATTAACTAGTTAACTTTCTGATTGATCCATGCTTTCTAGGTTTATCTGCAATTCTAGTGAACCTATCTCGAAGATTATTTTTCCATTTTAAGACTGACATTCCTGTTAAAAGAAAAAAGTATCCGTCAGTTATCAAGTTAGTAGATAAGTTACTTTTAAAGGCTATGAATATAAAAAGAAAATGAAGATATATGTTAAAAGCATTTTTGCGACGAATAATTGATCACATTCATAATTCTTTAAACAAAACTGTTAACCTTATAAAGAGCAAAACAATCTTCGAGAAACGTTCACTAGAATTGCAGATAAACCTAGACGGTATGGCTCAGTCACAATGAGATCCTTAACATCTAACAATGAGATGATATCTTGGGACAACGCCACCCCAAGATATCATTGCATTGACAGGTGGTAACAGCCGGTTAGCTGTACCCGTCAAATGGATGCAAGTACCCTAATATTATTCTACCATATTCTACCATGGATACATGCATTTAGAATGCAAGAAGGACGAAGCAAAAAAGTCATCGTGAATATAGTGCACTATTAGGTTTCGAATAGATAAAAGTTCAATTATGTGTTCTTTGTGTGTAAATCAGTTATCATTAAATGTACTTTTCAATTTCTATAACATAGTTTTATTTAGGTTCATGCTTGATTTGACTTAAAGCTAGGTTGGAATCACAAAGTTCATGACCAGAGTGGAAAATGATTTGTGTTCATTTCCCAAAGAATCTATTGCACCTTAGTTGACCTATATATACAAGTGCGTGTGTGTATGTGTTACATAAAAGAGGGCTATAATTAATAATATGTTCAATATGCCATTGTGATGTGATGTGCTGTATCTTTTTTGGAATGTGCAGACTGATCATTTTTAAGTTCCCACGGAGACAGAGTCCGAGCGACAACCTTAAGAAAGCTGATAAATCTTTTCTGGGATGGTGTGTCACTAAGATGCTTACTTAAGCAGGTCAATGTTCGTTCTGTGGGTATGTGAGATTGTGATGGCTTGTTCAAGGTGCCTTTGAAAACTGGCTGTGACCAGTTATTTGGGGCATTGACGAAGAGTGTGAATTCATGTGTACGTTTACGAACTATGTCCATTTATAATGGCATCTTTAGCCAAGAACTAGGGAGACAGCTACGGGAGAAAAAGCAGAATGCTGGGATGGCTCTGCGAAAGTTATATTTGTTAAAGTGTGTGACGTTCCAGGCTGCAATGGGTGAGTTATTATGATTTAGCCAAAGGGATGGCTTGTTTTGATATCTTGTAAAGATGTTCTATTTCATTTAATCTTTTGACTCTGTCTTTACAACTGTGTGTGCACACTAGTGTGTTCTCCTGTCTTTTAAACAGGCGGTTCTAGTGAGGGGGCCGAGTGTCCTAGTGATGGGACTGTTTTGGAGAAAAGATAATTGATGTGTGACTAATTACTGATTTAGACATTTAAATACCGGTGGGTTGTCTGTGAGACTTGAACTATTATCATTCCATTAATGATCTTGTAAAAACCTGAATTATTCAACCAGTACTTTGCTTTGAATAAACATATATATTTTTGTAACTCCGACTCTGATTTGATGACCTGATGGAATGGAGAGAGAGAGAGAGAGAGTGAGAAGGCTATGCCAGTGATCACCTTGAGAGAGAGAGAGAGAGAGAGAAAAGGGACTGAGTGTAACCAGTTTGCCTTACGCTATGGTTAAACGCATACCAAACATTTAAATAGCGGGGTGGGGCAACGCCCTTTGCTGTTATTATATATATATATATATATATATATATATATATATATATATATATATATATATATATATATATATATATATATTATATATATATATATATATATATGTGTGTGTGTGTGTGTGTGTGTGTGTGTGTGTCTGTCTGTGTCTGTGTCTGTGTCTGTGTGTGTCTGTATTCACATATCATATAATTTGCATCTTGTAATAATTTATCCTATCACCTATCAATTTGTTTTCGAAGAAGGCAGTCGTGTTGAGGGTCTCTTTCTCGTGTTTTTACCAAAACAGGAAGGGATTTTCGCCCTTTACGTTTAAACCTCTCACAGTGGGCAATACGTTAACAGTGGCTCTACATAATACCCGGCGTGCAAGCTAGATAGCGTTGTCTAATTGAAGATATATTTATCTACATTCGCCTCCAATCAGCACCTTCAAAATTTTTCAAGTTACAACTTCTCGAGGCGTATCGTAAATCGGTAATAAAGTGTTGTATATGTGTTTTAACGCTTTGCCCTCCCTTCACCACAAAAATGTCATCCAACTACCTTCCAACAGTTGCGCCAGTGACCATGGTACTTAACGATACCTCTACCTCAAACACCAATTCCGTACTCAAGAATAATTATCTTTACTTTTTACAGCACCAATTGAACCATTCTGACGCCTAGTATGTTAGACAATCTATCAGTACAGTCTTCTCCGATGAGGAAATTAATGTTACATATTCATCCTGTACGGACCTAATACCAGATTCCGATTTTCGGGAGCAATCCGAGAAAACCTTATCCTCACTTAAGAAAATATTATATGTCACTAAGTGGCTAAGGATCTGCTCAGTGTAAATCTGCTCCAATGACCCTTATATTTTGCTTCCGAATAGACCTGCTGACCTAAGCCTACCTGCAGTGATCAATGTGGCTGCAAATGCCTCCCAAATTGGAAATTTATCTCTTACAAAATTGTAGAACCACATATCAATCTTTCTCTGACCTGGGAAGCAATCAAAGGATTACAGGAATCACTCGAAAGACTTACAGCAAACTTAGGCTCCTTTGAAATGGGAATCTGTTATTTCCTAGCTGCCCAGTAACATGCGAGAAGTGAGGGTGTGACATGAGTTAAAGTGACTGTATCCTATCAAGAGAGAAATACCCTTCCTCCCATGGATGAAGCTCTGGCATCACCCATAGAACTATTGCAGCAGACCAATGGAATCCCAACCTAATCTCCCTCCCTATTGCCTCAAGTGAAAGATGCCCATAACCTGAGAAGAGATGTCACATTATTATTCACAACTTGCGCTCATCGGTGAAGCTAGATGACATAGGTGAGAAAGTGAAGTTTCTCACGGCCTCTAACCCTCTTATCTTCCACGAACTTCATGCAAAATTGAATATAATGTAGCTTACATGATTACCTGCCAATTGCAACGCTTCAATGCTTTTAAAGGTGAGAATTTTGCTTTTAATGTGAGTCCCAAGATATAACCTAATCTGGGACCAAACAACCCCTACCACTAAGGGGTACTTACTGACACACAATGCAGGAGTATGGGCACAGGATCACCTTAGACAGTAAGGGCAAGCCACCCTCTCACCACGAGTGACAGCCCTTCCATGCTGGTCAACCAACCATCCACCAAAATGTTCAATTCATTCATTTCCCAACTTTGAATTGCCATGGATACACTTATAAGTACAATCTTATCAGTTGCGACCTTTACCCAGGATCTTGTTGTTGCCCTTATTGCAAACTCCTTGCAAGCAACTATCAGCGAATAGTAATTGCTAAAAGCTGGTTGCAAGAGTAGAGATGAACCTGAAAAGTTAAGCATAAGGTTTCTTCACAAACACCAGTTTCCATTGTAAGTAAAGTGTTATGTAGTGTTTTAGGTATCTTATACTAAATGTGACGAAATTTTGTGACTGCTAGGAAATGTTGTTAACAACATTTCCTAGCTCACTTAATATGAAAAGCATGCGAGCTATCATACAGTAGTTATGAAAAGCTGATGCATTTGGTTAATTAATCTCTCTTTGCTGATAGCTAATTTGGCATGCATGTGGCCTGAAATATGCATGTCTCTAACAGTTTCAGCAGTCACAAAATTTCGTCACAAGGGGGTTCAAGGGGGGCGTAATGACCCCATAACAGATTACAAATTGAGGTAGATCTTGAAGTAGGTGAACAGGAGACCGGAGGTTCCGGGCATGTAAAGCAAAGAAAATAATGGGGAGAATTTTCAACAGCTTCTCAGCCGCAAGTCTGCAACAACAGGAATTGGGAGTTGAACATATTGCATAAGGCATGTGGTTGAGGATCAAGTGGGATATATGTAGGGTGTAATATGATGTAATATGAGGGACCATCGTAACAATATGTACATACACACCACACACACACCACACACAAACACACACACACACACACAACACACCACCAACACATATTATATATATATATATATATATTTAATATATATATATATATAATATTTATATATTGTTACGTATATAGGGCCTTGAGAGAAGCTAGATACGTAAAACGGAAATAATTGAGGAATTTCAAGAGGAATTGCTTGAACTTACCGTAAACTGATAGTTATAATTTCTTTCTTTAGAGGGAAGGTCGCCAGAAAACTCAGCTCGTTACTTTCAAACTATTTATTTATAAAAAGGCCCGTGCTGGCCTGGAGAGAAAAGTTAAATGATATTGGCCCCCACGTTGGGGCTTATAGTCTCATTCAATTCAAGCTGATTTTCATTCACTTGGGTTAATGCAACATTGCGGCAGAGACGGCACGTGACTCATGGAATCTGGAAAAGAATCCCAGATTAAACGAGATAAAAGAAAAAATTACTTCTTGCTTTGATTAATTAATTCTCTAATACTGGGGAGAAGAAAAGGAACTTTTAAGGTTTCACTGAAGTATGCAATGACTCCATTGGTCTGGGACGATCACACAAGGGGAAGCATGCGGCCATGAGGCAGTGAGAGGGAACAAAGGGATGAATTCCTTTTGTTGCTGGAAATTGAATTGGGAGAATGAGGATCAAAATGATTATTTGTTTTGGGAGAGACTGGCAATATGCTGTTCCCACCACAAGACGTACCTGGAGTGTCGTGTTCAGTGTGGACCTTTGAAGAAAATGTGGCTCTTTGTAGGAAAGTATGGGGGCCCCTTTGTCCGAGGCCTGGGTCATCGGCGCGCCACTCACGCCCTGGGTTAGGCCTAACAGGAAGGCAGGTAATTTGACCTCTGTCCGAGATCACGTCTCGCAGCCGACTGAGACAGAATCCAGTTGGTTGCTTGGGGGTTGGAGGTCAGCTTAACCCCACGATCAAGGCAAATCCTGGAAAAACAAGCATACAGCCAGCAGAGGGGTCACAGGAAAGAGAGCTTAAGGTATAGGTCTAAGAAGTACCAATCTGCCTACACCCTTCCCTTTTGAGATACGTCCCTACAGCTGATAAAAGACTCTTTTCCCCCAACTGGGGAACTTCCTATCTCTAGCTGGCGGGTTTTGGGTTTCCCGCGGTTACTAAAATCAGCTGATATTCTAAAGAAATGGCTGCCGTTTTCCAAATCAAATTATTTAGTTAATTGCGGGGTAGACGAACGATCTATAAACGTCACAGCTCCCCCTGTTAAGAAGGCATTCACTCCCCTTCGGGTGTGAAGGTCTTGGCTTAAATAAATTGATCGTCTCGACTACCCCGTTCTCCTATTCCAATTTGAAGTTTTTTTTTTTTTTTTTTTTTTTTTGAGCAGGGATACAGCTAACTACAGTGGCCTACCTAACTTATAGGCAAAGATGCTAAGTGTACTAACTTAATATAGTGATGTAGTCTAGCCTAATAAATAACTACGGGTTGTCTTGTGACGACAGTCTACTCTACCCCTAGATAAGGTTACTTGAAAATTCTACTTGCTACTAACCTAATGCCCTGGTACTAAATCATTAGCCTAACCTACTCAATACATTTAAATGAAGACGCAATCATTCCAGAGTGTGGTACGCACAGCAGTAGTTCAGCGACGGAATTGTAAAAATACATGATAAGAGGTAATGATGCGTGGGGATGATGAGTTGTTAGTTGACCAGGAGGGAAATGCAATGAGGTAATTATATTTAAATGAGGGTTAGTATTACAATGGCTAGGGGTTAGAGGGTTAGTGCTACTGGCAGGGATCGGGCTGGCTACCTTCTCTGGGTAGGTGCCAGGATCACTCTGCAATTGAATGCGACACTGTACCTCGGGCACAGGTGTCAAGGAGAGCATGTGGCTCTTTTGTTAGTATGTTAATGACGTCCCTTCTTCTTCTTCTTCTTATTCCGCCAGGACCTGGCTATACCAGTCCTTGGAGTAGACGGAGGCACCGACTCTGGGGAAAGGCCAGAAACGCCGGCAGGAGCAGAGGCAGTGGTAGCCTGATGGATTGCAGGAGAACACCCTACTTCGGTATCTGCAGCAAACCGTCGTAGGGGTGGAACCTACTGCAGGGAGGCCCTCACTACTCCGGCTGCTGCGACAGCCGTCGTAAGGGGAAAACTCCAGCTGACTCCTGGTCGGGCAGTTCCTGGTTTTCCAGAGGAGGTATGAAGGTTAGGTCTGCCGCACTAGCTCGGGGCCAGGCGCAGAAGTCAAGTTCGGTGGTGGCTCTACGCCCAGGCTGGACGGCAGCTTGGCACTGCTCAGTGCTGCCAAGTGGCACTGGCAGAGAGTTGAGGTCGACTGGACCTGTGGCGGGTACTGGTGGTGCAATACCTCTCAGCGTGCCCTTGGAAATGGGAGACAGAGGGTCCTGTCTCTTTTGGAAGGCTAAGCCTTGTGGAACTTGGACAGTGTCCGCTGCACATAACTTGCTAGGGCACCTAGGCCAATTTGTGGAGTGCCCTATTACGTTAAAGGTCTTGCAACGGAACTGTGAATGGTCAATCTCCCTCCTTGGTAATGGGGGAGACTGTTGGTGGACGGACTTCCTGGAGGAAGTAGAATTTCGATGGCTCCGTGCTTTGGAGTGATTTGACATGGGGTTAGGACCCCTAGGCTTCTTGAACGGTGAGGGAGACTTCATGTCTTGCCCTAGGAGGAGGGTCGTAACCTCCTGGGATGTAGCTTGCAACTGCAAGAGTACATTCTTTTTTTTTTTTTTTTTGGAGAAGTGGAGGTCTGGTGACCCTCAATTGGACGGTCGGAAGGATCAGTTAATGTGATTGATGCCTTCAATAGTTATCAAATTGACGTCTGTCAATATTAGCCCCTCGGGGATTCGATCTTCCCGTATCAGGGAGATTTGAGCGCCAGAGTCGTCGTAGGCTCTGACGTGGCTTGGCGGATAATGGCTTTGGAGGGGTGCGACTGTTATAGGGCCCTTAGCTGGGGTCCTAGTGAAGAAGGATTAGTGACGGCCCATTGCGATGGCAGGAATATTAAAATTGGCGCACCCTCCATAGTTGGCAGACATGTGACCCTTGCGGCCACAGTCTCGGCAGAACGTGTTCCAGAACCTCTTCCGTGGCACTGGATGATAAGACCGAGATGGCCCCACAGCGGTTGCGAATCTGTTGGAGTCACCAAGGCTGGCAGTTGTGCTCTGGCACAGGTGAACGTCCTCTGTTGGATCACCCTCGGAAACAAGTCCGGGGTCAACTGGTGGCTTACCTCTTCCAAAAGGGAGGA
>NC_061089.1:83264878-83272378 GCF_015104395.2 Macrobrachium nipponense
GGATGGAAGAAGGGATAGAACATCTGAGACATGACTTCTACACACATAGTCGTCTCAACTTTACAACAGAATAAGATCATGATCATCACTTCCCTTCACTGGCTTCCTCCTCAAGCAATGGGAGAAGCATTTTACTACAAGGGAGTATACAAACTTATGAACCCAGGAAACTGTCTAAAAAGAGAGTTCCCTGAGATATAAAAACAAACTACCATGAGCACCTTCATCAGAAGAGCTCTCTCGCTTTGCTCCTCTTACAAATGATACTCAAGCAAAGCTGGAATGTGTTACTCTGGTTCTTATTGTTCTCATCAATAATGGGTGTAAAAATTGGCATGTGGACAATGGCCTTAGAAGATTTATGAACAGATGTTACCATCAGAAACCTCACTCCACTACCCTTAATTACACCAGCTCTTCTATATGGAAATATTTCACAATAAATATAAAGAAGAAAGTGTGTCATCAAGTCCATCATCGAAGGCAACGTTAATCCATCCAACACAGGGAAAAAGGTCCAGCTGTTTATTTGACATAAATACAAATGTCAGTAGCCTGGTGATGAAAAATACCCCTTGCACTCTCCACACCCTTATTATAAATATCTGGGGATACGAATACAAATGCCCCATCGGAGTGTGCCTTTTCTACTAAATTGGAATGACTACCCTGTGCTTCTCCAGATGGATCTCCTGCCATGCTCAGAACGGCGTCATGTATAATCATGCCAGCAGTGTCCGTAATGACATAATGAAAAGAGGTGAAATCTTCCCTAATTTAGACATAATTTACCATACGACTTACCATCGCCACCTACACTTCCTGGAAGCCTTACACATCAGAAGAGAGAAGCCGTCTAAATACCACGCTGGAGATATGGTTCTGTCCACATCGGCATGGAAAGCGACATCTTCCAGAGTTCCTGGCAAGTAAACCACTCAGGAGCGTCCATCTACTGGTAACAGTGCTTACAGTATCATATCCCCTAACTGTATCCTCCAGCGATCAACAAGAATTCAGGGCTGCTCTCGACCGCTACGCTGGGCCCCTAAATATAACTCTACCCACAACTATTGCCTCCTGAGTCGTCTCATCCGTCTTTAGAAAAACCATCGCGCGTGGAATAACAAAAGAAACTCCAGAACGAATACCTCGAAGAATCCAGAATTTATCTGCCATAAAGTCTGCGTAATTTCATAATACTTGCACTTATATATAGAATAAAACTGCCCTTCAAACTCTGTTAATATATTTATCTTTGGTGAGATATGAACACTGGCCACTTATTAGCAAATATCAACGTTGAAGAGTAAAGTCATAAGGAAAATTTAACCGCCTCAATATAAGATAAACTCCTAAGATACAGTCATCCTTTTTCTTTAAAAAAGAGGGTCAACGTCCTTTTAATGTAATAATTTAAAATAATAATAATAATAATAATAATAATAATAATAATAATAATAATAATAATATTAAGAAAAGAGGCAACAGAATCAACCATCTGATGTTCATGGACGACATCAAGCTGTATGGTAAGAGCATCAAGGAAATAGATACCCTAATCCAGACTGTAAGGATTGTATCTGAGGACATCAGGATGGAGTTTGGAATAGAAAATGCGCCTTAGTCAACATACAAAAAAAAGCAAAGTAACGAGAACTGAAGGGATAAAGCTACAGATGGGAGCAACATCAAACACATAGATGAGACAGGATACAAATACCTGGAATGGTTAATGGAAGGAGGGGATATAAACACCAAGAAATGAAGGACACGATCAGGAAAGAATATATGCAGAGACTCAAGGCGATACTCAAGTCAAAACTCAATGCCGGAAATATGATAAAAGCCATAAACACATGGGCAGTGCCAGTAATCAGATACAGCGCAGGAATAGTGGAATGGACGAAGGCAGAACTCCGCAGCATAGATCAGAAAACCAGGAAACATATGACAATACACAAAGCACTACACCCAAGAGCAAATACGGACAGACTATACATAACACGAAAGGAAGGAGGGAGAGGATTACTAAGTATAGAGGACTGCGTCAACACCGAAAATAGAGCACTAGGGCAATATCTGAAAACCAGTGAAGACAAGTGGCTAAAGAGTGCATGGGAAGAAGGACTAATAAAAGTAGACGAAGACCCAGAAATATACAGAGACAGGAGAAAGACAGACAGAACAGCGGACTGGCACAACAAACCAATGCACGGACAATACATGAGACAGACTAAGAACTAGCCAGCGATGACAATTGGCAATGGCTACAGAGGGGAGAGCTAAAGAAGGAAACTGAAGGAATGTTAACAGCGGCACAAGATCAGGCCCTAAGAACCAGATATGTTCAAAGAACGATAGACGGAAATAATATCTCTCCATATGTAGGAAGTGCAATACGAAAAATGAAACCATAAACCACATAGCAAGTGAATGCCCAGCACTTGCACAGAACCAGTACAAAAAGAGGCATGATTCAGTGGCAAAAGCCCTCCACTGGAGCCTGTGCAAGAAACATCAGCTACCTTCCAGTAATAAGTGGTACGAGCACCAACCTGAAGGGTGATAGAAAACGATCAGGCAAAGATCCTTTGGGACTATGGTATCAGAACGGATAGGGTGATACGTGCAAACAGACCAGACGTGACGTTGATTGACAAAGTCAAGAAGAAAGTATCACTCATTGATGTCGCAATACCATGGGACACCAGAGTTGAAGAGAAAGAGAGGGAAAAAATGGATAAGTATCAAGATCTGAAAATAGAAATAAGAAGGATATGGGATATGCCAGTGGAAATCGTACCCATAATCATAGGAGCACTAGGCACGATCCCAAGATCCTTGAAAAGGAATCTAGAAAAACTAGAGGCTGAAGTAGCTCCAGGACTCATGCAAAAGAGTGTGATCCTAGAAACGGCACACAGTAAGAAAAGTGATGGACTCCTAAGGAGGCAGGATGCAACCCGGAACCCCACACTATAAATACCACCCAGTCGAATTGGAGGACTGTGATAGAGCAAAAAAAAATAAAATAAAATAAAATAAATAATAATAATAATAATAATAATAATAATAATAATAATAATAATAATAATAATAATAATAATAATAAGTCTTATTGAAAGATATTGCTGCATCAGCTGCATTCAACTTGTAAATAGTCTTCTCTATTCTAATAATAGCTTTCTCTCTGCTATTACAACTGGCGAGTATTGCGCCGATATTACTCATCAGGAGCAGTCAATTCCAGGGATAATTGTCACAATTTATTTATTTGTTACAGTAAATGAACAAATAGGTCAAAATATAAGTTAATATATTGGCCAACGTTTTCTCTCGGTATCATCCGAGTATGATCACGGCAGTGGATCGGAGCAGAAGACTATTTACAAGTTGAATGCAGCTGATGCAGCAATATCTTTCAATAAGACTTGTTTGAAAGAGGGTCTCCTTCCAATAATAATAATAATAATAATAATAATAATAATAATAATAATAATAATAAAATAATAATAACTAGATTTCTGGGAAACTAAATGTTTTGCATGAAGTCTAGCCTTTTTCATTCAGTTCACATATTGTCACAATTTAGATGTACTCCGTTAAAGGGATTCAAAGGCCATATGTGTTCAGTTTATTTAATTTTTCAGACGTGTATAATTCCAATTTTTTTTTTTTTTTTTTTGCTCTTCAGAAAAATATTTTACATATTTCTTTATTTGATTTATTTCTACACTTCATCATTGCTGCTGTACTTCTTTAGATCTTTCAAGAAAAAAATACTTACAATTTAGTTACCGAAATCTTCATGAAGACAAATTCTCAGGTGCAACACTTAATAAACAAACGACCATCATCACTTAAATCTATCACCATCATTTAGCAATCTTTTGTTAAGAAGTAAATACCGTTGCTCTTAGGCCAACATATTGCCATGTAACTCATTCTACTCAAGGAATTTTATGCAGAAGCTAACTTATGTTTAATTGCGGCTACTTCAGATCTTTTGTGAAATTATCCAAAACACTGTATCATCATGTTATGAATGTAACTGCCATGTCTTTCTAGACCTTTTTATGCTTCTCATGTTTTTATTTATAAACTCAAACTTCCTTATTGTTAATCATATTTGAAGGATGGTCCTTCGGCGGCTTCGATCAAGATTATTAAAAAAATTGCGGCTTCAAACAAGAGGGAATGAAAGCTGAATAACGATCATCAATACTATCGTATAGAACAAAGCAATTTGCAGGCATTTTGTAATATGAAAATAACATTTTAAATGGCATTACTTAAATGAATCTTTATTATTATTAAGCTTGCATTGTTAAGGTTATGAAAATTAGTTAAATTTTCATTCCCCAAACACCAAACCCTTGAAATTAAAAAGATGCCTTCCAGTGATTAAAATGTCCACAAATTCAAAGTGAAAAAAAAAACAAGGAATTCATTCTGTCGTACAATGGTTTTACAATGACAAGTTATATATTTTCCCCCTTTTTATGTATATCCATATACTATACGCTAAACGTGACAGTAATCCAGTAACTATAAACCGAACCTTTGATACAGCCAAAGTTCAATTACCTTTGGCATCTGTGTGGATTAGAGTCAGTCGTGATGAAAATAAAATGCTAAAAAATTTCCGGGGGAAATTACTGCAACTTGTTTCAGATCTAATACTGGAAAAGGAGTACGAAGAACTGATTTTACCATAAAGGGAAATGTGCTTTGTACTGTTAAATAAGTAACTTGTTTTTTATTTTTGTTTCTGAATAACATATTTGAAGATCTGGACGGCAAATGTGTCATTCATTTGAAAAATGTTTAATGATTTTATAATTTAGGTTTGCCCTATTTGCTTAGATATATATCTAAGCAAGTATTATATTTGTCATGCAGTAAAGTATTACGAGGAAACTCAACGTACTATAATTGAGCGAGAGCATCTTCAACCTATAATTTCAAACGATAGCATGTAACAGATACAATTAAAAGTGTAAATGATAATTCGGTTTAAATTAACGCTTCGTGTAGTTTGCCATTTGATATTAAAAAATGATCATGTAAAAGATTCATTGATTAAGAATTTGTGTGCAACCAGTATGTTTGGTGTAGAAATATATAAACGTAAAATTTGTCATCATTGATCAATTGAGATAATTTGTTATATCTTTACATTTTGGAGATGAGATACTTGATTTCTGAACTTTTACCCAAATTAGATTACCATTAACAATTACCGTGTATTTTACAATTACACACATACGCACACACACACATATATATGTATATATATATATAATATATATATATATATATATATATATATTATATTATATAATATATATGTATATATATAATAATATATTATATATATATATATATATATATATATATATATATATATATATATATATATATATATATATATATATATATATAATATAAGAAAATGAAGTTTACAGTCCATCTAAGGGAACTCATGCTCCACGTTTTTCCCCCATCATCTAATATACTGGATACAATGCAAAACAAGTAAGAGTAACTCTGGGGTAATTTCCAATGTTGCACTTCAAGGGCATCGTCGAAAATGCTTTTTTCTGCAGGTATATTTTGCCAAACATTAAAAATGTTTTGCTTAATTTTTTCGAAAATATTGGCAACAATGGTAAAACAGCATTATCATCCATATTTAATTTTATGAAAATATTCATTTAATACATTTTTATAAAAAGAAAAAAAGAGCCTTTTTCATAATTATTTAATTAAAATGCTTTTTTTCCTTGATATGGCACCAAGATAAAATGTTTTGTGGAAAGTTTTTCTTCATAATATAACAAAGTATTCTTATCCAAGCGCAAACTTACGAGTAGAACTTGCCTTCTTGCTCAACCTTTTTCCATAATTTACTCTTATCCAGGTCTTTCTCGGAAAATTAAGTCCAGCAAAATTCCAGGTCTTCTTAACTCAGCTTCTGCGATTTCGCAAGTGTTAAAAGGCTCTCACCGGAAGCTTTTAAAGAGCTCCAAGAATATGGAGAGTTTTAACTCGGTGTTCCATGACTTACGTCACACGCTCTCGGGAGGAGATTTCATTCACAACCAACCACACGTATAGGATTGTTAAGGATTCAAGCATTATGCTTTCAGATTTTTTTTACCCTGTTTTCAAATCGAAATTATAAATAATGTGAAGTCCTGAAAAATGTGTTTACTCTAAGACTAATTTACTCTAAACGCCTACCCGAGAATTAAGTTTGATTGAAAAGGCTCACTAAATTTTTTATTATGTAGCTAAGGCAGAATACATTAGTATTTATTAATAAATTTTTACCTTTTTGAATTCTATTTAGGACAAAAATAAAGAAGGTTCAGGAAACACTCTTGTATATGAAAAGAAAGTTTTCTCTAATTGAATGAATCAGGCTCTCACATTTATTTGCAAATTTGCAGAGAGAGAGAGAGAGAGAGAGAGAGAGAGAGAGAGAGAGAGAGAGAGAGAGAGAGAGAGATCATCATTTCAGTATTTACTTCAAGAGAAGAGAATACGGCGAAAACATTCACTTATTATCGTGGGGCAGTTTGCATATCCTTTTTTCCATATCCATACATGAGTACCTTAAAAAATGAATACATAATAAAAATCTGCCTAGCATCAGCAGTTATGAACGTTTTCTGTACGGGCATGCTCAAGAAAACATATAAACCTTTCTCCAGACAGATAAATCGGTATTATATTAATATTATCAGGAAAATCCTTATATGAATCAGCAAATAAAAGCCTATTTAACTTCAACAATTCGCCTTCCATCGTCTTTTCCCGAAGAGCTTCAAGAGAGGGGACTAGGTACTTGGATGTTCAAATCTCGAATCTGTTTTCCATTGATTTTTATTTACCGTGACGTTCACTGTTTCAGACCGGCGTAAATATCACGAGGAATGCAACATAAACCAGCACCGCAGGAAGACAGGAAATAGTGAAAGATGTATGTTGCATATTGCATTACTACATACCTCTCAAATGATTTTTAATTATCGCTGCTTGAATCATTGAAGCAAGGAATGCTGAACGTAGCTTACTGCATATTCATTGGCGTAAATTATGTTCATTCATAAGTCATGATCGGCACGTACATTATTCTACATTTGAAAATATGCTTATATTCATTTGCCCTTCGGAATGTAAGAACTGAATATTCTTGGAAAACCCGCGAGAGAGAGAGAGAGAGAGAGAGAGAGAGAGAGAGAGAGAGAGAGAAGAGAAGAGAAAAGCCGAGATGGGAACGATCTTTATCATTGTTATAAACAAGTAATATCTGTGCTTTCTTTTCCAGTCTTCCTAATTTTCCTTAAGTGACTATTTATGTTGTGGTCGTAAATAGAAACGGACGAGAGAGGTTGGGGGACAGCTGAGTTTGTGTAGATGATAAGCGAAAAATAATTGATAAATGTTCATGAATGGTAGAAGGGTTGTGACACTTAAAACTGCAAAGAC
>NC_061089.1:83276989-83321989 GCF_015104395.2 Macrobrachium nipponense
TATATATGTGCTATATTTTATCTACAACTTTTTTCATTATGAAAGCATCAAGTTTAAATAAAACCAAGACTAAATTTAGAACACTTCTATTATTTTGACTTGATAAAACAAGATTCAATGATATTCCTTTTAACTGTGTCATTACATGGGACTAAGGCTCTTGCTTGACTCCAGTTAATAGGATGGTCTAAATCTCTCATATGTACAAATAATGCATTCGATATTTGCCCAGTTCTCACAGAATATTGATGTTGCTTAAGACGCTGTGGAAAGAGATTTGCCAGTCTGTCGTAATAGATTTTATCACACTTTTTTGCAAGGAATTTCATATATGCAGCCTGGAAGATCTTTAGGAGAATTTTTGATTACTAAACTCTTGACATTATATTACTGAAAACAACATTTATGTTAAAAAGCTTTAAAATTCTAGGAATATCTAAAAACCTTTCATCATAAGGTAATTTTTAGAATGTTATGCTTACTAAATTCAAGTTTGTCATTAGTTGAATAAAATGTTTTTCTAGCTCTTTTCCATGCCACATCTACAAAAGTCCTTGGTATTAAGTTTCAATGCAATATCATAAATAGTTTTAATTTCAGCGTCAATAAACTGCGGGCTACAGCACGTAAAGCCCTTAGGAACTCCCAGAAACAGAGAATTTAACATTTTGATGGTGATTGGAGTAGTAATGAACAAAAGAGGCAATATTAGTTGATTTTCGAAAGACTGAAAAGGTGAAATTTCTATCATTTCTATGGACATTACATCAAGAAAATTCAAATTACAATTTCTTTCTTCCTCTACAGTAAATTTTATAGAAGGGACTAAATTATTGAGATTATTAAGGAATTCCTGGAGGTTTTCGTGAACTGGCCAAATACAGAATAATTATCATCCACGTATCTAAACCAAATAACTTTTTGGGGCAAAAGCAAATTCTTGGTGAAGAGTTTTGTCTCAAAAAATTCCATGTAAATATTGCTAAGGACAGGAGATAAAGGGATTACCCATGGCCATGCCAAACTTTTGTACAAAAAATTCCCCATTAAAACAAAATTTTACTATCTTTGATACATAACCTATAGACTAATGAGATTTTCTACACTTAAGGGAATGTCATGACGCTCTAATCTTCTTCAAATATTCAAGTAAGTCATCTACAGGCACTTTTGTAAATAAAGAGACAACATCAAAACTAACCATATTAAAATCATAATTCAAATTAAACTATTCAATTTGTTTATAAAATCAACATTGTTTTTAACATTCGTGTTAGAAATATTTCCTACCAAGGAGTAAGAATTTTTACAAGCCATTTAGATAAATTATACGAAACTGAGCCCACTGAACTAATGATTGGTCTGATAGGGTTATTGATTTTATGTGTCTTGACTAAACCATACATGTAAAGGTAGGGAGGCGCATTGCGGTGTAAACTGTTTAATTAAATGGTCCAAGCCCTTCAAAATGGATTTAATTTGTTTATTAAAATGGGAGTTAAACTGTCCTGTGTAGGGTCAAGACCTCAGTTTCGTATAAGTATCAGTGTCATTTAGCAATGTCATTATTTTACTTATATAGCACTTTTATTCATAATTACCACTGCATTAGATTTATCTGCTTTTGTCACCTTCACTGTTTCGTCTTCTTTAATTTTCTTAAAAGCCTGGAGAAATCTCACGGGTACATTAGGGGGAGAAGGTTTACTCATAGCACCATACACAATACCTTTACAAATATTGATATCATCAGGGCATAGGTTTTGATTCAATTTTTCTAAATAACAAAAGGATTTTGAGATGTCGACACAGTCCAGGTTACCATTAAATACCAAAGCTTAACCCATATCCCAAAGCCGCTGTCGTAGCACTATTCCACTGGTTTTTTGGTCACGAAAATTATCATGAAGTCCATCGTTTTGGCATGCTTAGTCCAGTCGCTTTCAGCAATAAGATTTTTCAGTTGACTTGGAGCTTCCTTTCAAGACGGTTGCAGCACTTTCTCAATTTTCCATAGCAATAATCCAGCATCCGATTCTTCCAATCGACAGGAACCGTCTGATTAAAAGCTATACCGTCTGCTTCTAAGTGTACGGAAACGCATCATCTACTTCCACTTTTGTGATGTCGATGTGTTTCTGAAGTATGATGCGTTTGAAACTCGTCGAAAGGTCGCTCTGCTAGGCGAAGAATTCTCACTGGTAAAATCGACTTGGGCATCACTTGCTCGTTCATGCACTTCCGTAGAAAGTTGAGTCGGAGTTTCAGTTTGTGAGCGGATGATAAGAGCATTACAGAAGGATGTCACGAATAGAACAAGGCTCGGAAAATTCTAAGAAAAGGCGTAGAAGTTGTGTGTGGTTTCCATTATGCTAAAAAAAATCACAGTAGATGCACGTGACTTCATAAATAATCGAATACCACGGGAAATGATAGACAAGGAATCAGGAAAATCAGGCGCTTCGTCTTTCAGGAATTCCAAGCGCTTTCGTCTTTATTCAGACATCGTCAAGGAGCTACTAAAGTACAATCGGAGAGGAAGGCCTCAGGTACAAAAAACAAGATCAGGAATACCAGATGGTTAATTATCAAAAGGGTAAAAATTAAAAGGGATAATCCGGAGGATTATCGGACATCACCACGGTCAAAAACTTAAACAGATTCTGACCCTAACCGAAATTACAAAGTATCTTTACAGTCCAAAACATGTAAAAACTGAATATATTTGAATTTTGTTGCGTTACTATTTATCTACAACTTTTTTTTTTTTCATTATGAAAGCATCAAGTTTAAATAAACCAAGACTTAAATTTAGAACAGTTTCTATTATTTGACTTGATAAAACAAGATTCAATGATATTCCTTTTAACTGTGTCATTACATGGGACTAAGGCTCTTGCTTGACTCCAGTTAATAGGATGGTCTAAATCTCTCATATGTACAAATAATGCATTCGATATTTGCCCAGTTCTCACAGAATATTGATGTTGCTTAAGACGCTGTGAAAGAGATTTGCCAGTCTGTCCCGTAATAGATTTTATCACACTTTTTGCAAGGAATTTCATATATGCAGCCTGGAAGATCTTTAGGAGAATTTTTGATTACTAAACTCTTGACATTAATATTACTGAAAACAACATTTATGTTAAAAAGCTTTAAAATTCTAGGAATATCTAAAAACCTTTCATCATAAGGTAATTTTAGAATGTTATGCTTACTAAATTCAAGTTTGTCATTAGTTGAATAAAATGTTTTTCTAGCTCTTTTCCATGCCACATCTACAAAAGTCCTTGGGTATTTAAGTTTTCAATGCAATATCATAAATAGTTTTAATTTCAGCGTCAATAAACTGCGGGCTACAGACACGTAAAGCCCTTAGGAACATCCCAGAAAAAAACAGAGAGTTTAACATTTTTTTTGATGGTGATTGGAGTAGTAATGAACCAAAAGAGGCAATATTAGTTGATTTTCGAAAGACTGAAAAGGTGAAATTTCTATCATTTCTATGGACAGTTACATCAAGAAAATTCAAATTACAATTTCTTTCTTCCTCTACAGTAAAATTTTATAGAAGGGACTAATTATTGAGATTATTAAGGAATTCCTGGAGGTTCGTGAACTGGCCAAATACAGAATATATCATCCACGTATCTCAAACCAAATAACTTTTTGGGGGAGGGCAAATTCTTGGTAAGAGTTTTGTCTCAAAAAATTCCATGTAAATATTGCTAAGGACAGGAGATAAGGGATTACCCATGGCCATGCCAAACTTTTGTACAAAAAATTCCCCATTAAAACAAAATTTACTATCTTTGATACATTAACCTTATGAGACTAATGAGATTTTCTACACTTAAGGGAATGTCATGACGCTCTAATTCCTCTTCAAATATTCAAGTAAGTCATCTACAGGCACTTTTGTAAATAAAGAGACAACATCAAAACTAACCATATTAAAATCATAATTCAAATTTAAACTATTCAATTTGTTTATAAAATCAACATTGTTTTAACATTCGTGTTAGAAAATTACTACCAAAGGAGTAAGAATTTTTACAAGCCATTTAGATAAATTATACGAAACTGAGCCCACTGAACTAATGATTGGTCTGATAGGGTTATGATTTTATGTGTCTTGACTAAACCATACATGTTAAGGTAGGGAGGCGCATTGCGGTGTAAACTGTTTAATTAAATGGTCCAAGCCCTTCAAAATGGATTTAATTTGTTATTAAAATGGGAGTTAACTGTCTGTGGTAGGGTCAGACCTCAGTTTCGTATAAGTATCAGTTGTCATTTAGCAATGTCATTATTTTACTTATATAGTCACTTTATTCATAATTACCACTGCATTAGATTTATCTGCTTTTGTCACCTTCACTGTTTCGTCTTCTTTAATTTTCTTAAAAAGCCGGAGAAATCTCACGGGTACATTAGGGGAGAAGGTTTACTCATAGCACCATACACAATACCTTTACAAATATTGATATCATCAGGGCATAGGTTTTGATTCAATTTTTATAAATAACAAAAGGATTTTGAGATGTCGACACAGTCCAGGTTACCATTAAATACACCAAAGCTTAACCCATATCCCAAAGCCGCTGTCGTAGCACTATCCACTGGTTTGTCAGATAAATTAATCATGAAGTCCACGTTGGCATGCTTAGTCCAGTCGCTTTCAGCAATAAGATTTTTCAGTTTGACTTGGAGCTTCCTTTCAAGACGGTTGCAGCACTTTCTCATTTTCCATAGCAATAATCCAGCATCCGATTCTTCCAATCGACAGGAACCGTCTGATTAAAGCTATACCGTCTGCTTCTAAGTGTACGGAACGCATCATCTACTTCCACTTTTGTGATGTCGATGTGTTCTGAAGTATGATGCGTTGAAACTCGTCGAAAGGTCGCTCTGCTAGGCGAAGAATTCTCACTGGTAAAATCGACTTGGGCATCACTTGCTCGTTCATGCACTTCCGTAGAAAGTTGAGTCAGAGTTTCAGTTTGTGAGCGATGATAAGAGCATTACAGAAGGATGTCACGAATAGAACAAGGCTCGGAAAATTCTAAGAAAAGGCGTAGAAGTTGCGTGTGGTTTCCATTATGCTAAAAAAATCACAGTAGATGCACGTGACTTCATAAATAAGCGAATACCACGGGAAATGATAGACAGGAATCCAAGCGCTTTCGTCTTTATTCAGACATCGTCAAGGAGCTACTAAAGTACAATCGGAGAGGAAGGCCTCAGGTACAAACAAGATCAGGAATACCAGATGGTTAATTATCAAAAGGGTAAAAATTAAAAGGGATAATCCAGGATTATCGGATATCACACGGTCACAACTAACAGATTCTGACCCTAACCGAAATTACAAAGTATCTTTACAGTCCAAAACATGTAAAAACTGAATATATTAATTTTGTTGCTTATATTTATCTACAACTTTTTTCATTATGAAAGCATCAAGTTTAAATAAACCAAGACTTAAATTTAGAACATTTCTATTATTTGACTTGATAAAACAAGATTCAATGATATTCCTTTTAACTGTGTCATTACATGGGACTAAGGCTCTTGCTTGACTCCAGTTAATAGGATGGTCTAAATCTCTCATATGTACAATAATGCATTCGATATTTGCCCAGTTCTCACAGAATATTGATGTTGCTTCTAGACGCTGTGAAAGAGATTTGCCAGTCTGTCCGTAATAGATTTTATCACACTTTTTGCAAGGAATTTCATATATGCAGCCTGGAAGATCTTTAGGAGAATTTTTGATTACTAAACTCTTGACATTAATATTACTGAAAACAACATTTATGTTAAAAAGCTTTAAAATTCTAGGAATATCTAAAAACCTTTCATCATAAGGTAATTTTAGAATGTTATGCTTACTAAATTCAAGTTTGTCATTAGTTGAATAAAATGTTTTTTCTAGCTCTTTTTCCATGCCACATCTACAAAAGTCCTTGGTATTTAAGTTTCAATGCAATATCATAAATAGTTTTAATTTCAGCGTCAATAAACTGCGGGCTACAGACACGTAAAGCCCTTAGGAACATCCCAGAAAAAACAGAGAATTTAACATTTTGATGGTGATTGGAGTAGTAATGAACAAAAGCAGGCAATATTAGTTGATTTTCGAAAGACTGAAAAGTGAAATTTCTATCATTTTATGGACGTTACATCAAGAAAATTCAAAATTACAAAATTTCTTTTCTTCCTCTACAGTAAATTTTATAGAAGGGACTAAATTATTGAATTATTAAGGAATCCTGGAGGTTTTCGTGAACTGGCCAATACAGAATATATCATCCACGTATCTAAACCAAATAACAACTTTTTGGGGCAAAATTCTTGGTAAAGAGTTTTGTCTCAAAAAATTCCATGTAAATATTGCTAAGGACAGGAGATAAGGGATTACCCATGGCCATTGGCCATGCCAACTTTTGTACAAAAAAAAAAAATTCCCATTAAAACAAAATTTACTATCTTTGATACATAAACCTTATGAGACTAATGAGATTTCTACACTTAAGGGAATGTCATGACGCTCTAATTCCTCTTCCAAATAGTTCAAGTAAGTCATCTACAGGCACTTTTGTAAATAAAGAGACAACATCAAAACTAACCATATTAAAATCATAATTCATTTAAACTATTCAATTTGTTTATAAAATCAACATGTTTTTAACATTCGTGTTAGAAATATTTCCTACCAAAAGGAGTAAGAATTTTTACAAGCCATTTAGATAAATTATACGAAACTGAGCCCACTGAACTAATGATTGGTCTGATAGGGTTATTGATTTTATGTGTCTTGACTAAACCATACATGTAAGGTAGGGGAGGCGCATTGCGGTGTAAACTGTTTAATTAAATGGTCCAAGCCCTCAAAATGGATTTAATTTGTTTATAAAATGGGAGTTAACTGTCTGTGTAGGGTTCAGACCTTCAGTTTTCGTATAAGTATCAGTGTCATTTAGCAATGTCATTATTTTACTTATATAGGTCACTTTTATTCATAATTACCACTGCATTAGATTTATCTGCTTTTGTCACCTTCACTGTTTCGTCTTCTTTAATTTTCTTAAAAGCCTGGAGAAATCTCACGGGTACATTAGGGGGAGAAGTTTACTCATAGCAACCATACACAATACCTTTACAAATATTGATATCATCAGGGCATAGGTTTTGATTCAATTTTTCTAATAACAAAAGGATTTTGAGATGTCGACACAGTCCAGGTTACCATTAAATACACCAAAGCTTAACCCATATCCCAAAGCCGCTGTCGTAGCACTATCCACTGGTTTGTCAGATAAATTAAATCATGAAGTCCACGTTGGCATGCTTAGTCCAGTCGCTTTCAGCAATAAGATTTTTTCAGTTTGACCTTGGAGCGTTCTTTCAAGACGGTTGCAGCACTTTCTCAATTTTCCATAGCAATAATCCAGCTCCGATTCTTCAATCGACAGGAACCGTCTGATTAAAGCTATACCGTCTGCTTCTAAGTGTACGAACGCATCATCTACTTCCACTTTTGTGATGTCGATGTGTTTCCTGAAGTATGATGCGGTTGAAACTCGTCGAAAGGTCGCTCTGCTAGGCGAAGAATTCTCACTGGTAAAATCGACTTGGGCATCACTTGCTCGTTCATGCACTTCCGTAGAAAGTTGAGTCAGAGTTTCAGTTTGTGAGCGATGATAAGAGCATTACAGAAGGATGTCACGAATAGAAACAAGGCTCGGAAAATTCTAAGAAAGGCGTAGAAGTTGCGTGTGGTTTCCATTATGCTAAAAAAATCACAGTAGATGCACGTGACTTCATAAATAAAGCGAATACCACGGGAAATGATAGACAGGAATCCAAGCGCTTTCGTCTTATTCAGACATCGTCCAAGGAGCTACTAAAGTACAATCGGAGAGGAAAGGCCTCAGGTACAAACAAGATCAGGAATACCCAGATGGTTAATTATCAAAAGGGTAAAAATTAAAAGGGATAATCCAGGATTATCGGATATCACACGGTCACAAACTTAACAGATTCTGACCCTAACCGAAATTACAAAGTATCTTTACAGTCCAAAACATGTAAAAACTGAATATATTAATTTTGTTGCTTATATTTATCTACAATTTTTTCTTTTTTCATTATGAAAGCATCAAGTTTAAATAAACCAAGACTTAAATTTAGAACATTTCTATTATTTGACTTGATAAAACAAGATTCAATGATATTCCTTTTAACTGTGTCATTACATGGGACTAAGGCTCTTGCTTGACTCCAGTTAATAGGATGGTCTAAATCTCTCATATGTACAAATAATGCATTCGATATTTGCCCAGTTCTCACAGAATATTGATGTTGCTTAAGACGCTGTGAAAGAGATTTGCCAGTCTGTCCGTAATAGATTTTTTATCACACTTTTTGCAAGGAATTTCATATATGCAGCCTGGAAGATCTTTAGGAGAATTTTTGATTACTAAACTCTTGACATTAATATTACTGAAAACAACATTTATGTTAAAAAGCTTTAAAATTCTAGGAATATCTAAAAACCTTTCATCATAAGGTAATTTTAGAATGTTATGCTTACTAAATTCAAGTTTGTCATTAGTTGAATAAAATGTTTTTCTAGCTCTTTTCCATGCCACATCTACAAAAGTCCTTGGGTATTTAAGTTTCAATGCAATATCATAAATAGTTTTAATTTCAGCGTCAATAAACTGCGGGCTACAGACACGTAAGCCCTTAGGAACATCCCAGAAAAAACAGAGAATTTAACATTTTGATGGTGATTGGAGTAGTAATGAACAAAAGAGGCAAATATTTAGTTGATTTTCGAAAGACTGAAAAGGTGAAATTTCTATCATTTCTATGGACAGTTACATCAAGGAAAATTCAAAATTACAATTTCTTTCTTCCTCTACAGTAAATTTTATAGAAGGGACTAAATTATTGAGATTATTAAGGAATTCCTGGAGGTTTTCGTGAACTGGCCAAATACAGAATATATCATCCACGTATCTAAACCAAATAACTTTTTGGGGCAAAATTCTTGGTAAGAGTTTGTCTCAAAAATTCCCATGTAAATATTGCTAAGGACAGGAGATAAGGGATTACCCATGGCCATGCCAAACTTTTGTACAAAAAATTTCCACCCCCATTAAAACAAAATTTACTATCTTTGATACATAACCTTATGAGACTAATAGATTTTCTACACTTAAGGGAATGTCATGACGCTCTAATTCCTCTTCCAATATTCAAGTAAGTCATCTACAGGCACTTTTGTAAATAAAGAGACACATCAAAAACTAACCATATTAAAATCATAATTCAAATTTCACTATTCAATTTGTTTATAAAATCAACATTGTTTTTAACATTCGTGTTAGAAATATTTCCTACCAAAGGAGTAAGAATTTTTACAAGCCATTTAGATTAAATTATACGAAACTGAGCCCACTGAACTAATGATTGGTCTGATAGGGTTATTGATTTTAGTGTCTTGACTTACTTGAATATTTGGAAAGAGGAATTAGAGCGTCATGACATTCCCTTAAGTGTAGAAAATCTCATTAGTCTCATAAGGTTATGTATCAAAGATAGTAAATTTTGTTTTAATGGGGAATGTTTTGTACAAAAGTTTTGGCATGGCCATGGGGTAATCCCTTATCTCCTGTCCTTAGCAAATATTTACATGGAATTTTTTTGAGACAAAACTCTTACCAAGAATTTTGGCCCCAAAAAGTTATTTGGTTAGATACGTGGATGATATATTCTGTATTTGGCCAGTTCACGAAAACCTCCAGGAATTCCTTAATAATCTCAATAATTTAGTCCCTTCTATAAAATTTACTGTAGGAAGGAAAGAAATTGTAATTTGAATTTTCTTGATGTAACTGTCCATAGAAATGATAGAAATTTCACCTTTTCAGTCTTCGAAAATAAACAACTAATATTGCCTCTTTTGTTCATTACTACTCCAATCACCATCAAAATGAAAATTAATTCTCTGTTTTTTCTGGATGTTCCTAAGGGCTTTACGTGTCTGTAGCCCGCAGTTTATTGCGCTGAAATTAAAACTATTTATGATATTGCATTGAAACTTAAATACCCAAGGACTTTTGTAGATGTGGCATGGAAAAGAGCTAGAAAAACATTTTATTCAACTAATGACAACTTGAATTTTAGTAAGCATAACATTCTAAAATTACCTTATGATGAAAGGTTTTTAGATATTCCTAGAATTTTAAAGCTTTTTAACATAAATGTTGTTTTCAGTAATATTAATGTCAAGAGTTTTTAGTAATCAAAAATTCTCCTAAAGATCTTCCAGGCTGCATATATGAAAATTCCTTGCAAAAAGTGTGATAAATCTATTACGGACAGACTGGCAAATCTCTTTCACAGCGTCTTAAGCAACATCAATATTCTGTGAGAACTGGGCAAATATCGAATGCATTATTTGTACATATGAGAGATTTAGACCATCCTATTAACTGGAGTCAAGCAAGAGCCTTAGTCCCATGTAATGACACAGTTTAAAAGGAATATCATTGAATCTTGTTTTATCAAGTCAAATAATAGAAAATGTTCTAAATTTAAGTCTTGGTTTATTTAAACTTGATGCTTTCATAATGAAAAAGTTGTAGATAAATATAAGCAACAAAATTAATATATTCAGTTTTTACATGTTTTGGACTGTAAAGATACTTTGTAATTTCGGTTAGGGTCAGAATCTGTTTAAGTTTGTGACCGTGTGATATCCGATAACCCTGGATTATCCCTTTTAATTTTTACCCTTTTGATAATTAACCATCTGTATTCCTGATCTTGTTTGTACCTGAGGCCTTCCTCTCCGATTGTACTTTAGTAGCTCCTTGACGATGTCTGAATAAAGACGAAAGCGCTTGGATTCCTGTCTATCATTTCCCGTGGTATTCGCTTATTTATGAAGTCACGTGCATCTACTGTGATTTTTTTAGCATAATGGAAACCACACGCAACTTCTACGCCTTTTATTTTGAATTTTCCGAGCCTTGTTCTATTCGTGACATCCTTCTGTAATGCTCTTATCATCGCTCACAAACTGAAACTCCGACTCAACTTTCTACGGAAGTGCATGGACGAGCAAGTGATGCCAAGTCGATTTTACCAGTGAGAACTTCTTCGCCTAGCAGAGCGACCTTTCGACGAGTTTCAACGCATCATACTTCAGAAACACATCGACATCACAAAAGTGGAAGTAGATGATGCGTTCCGTACACTTAGAAGCAGACTGTATAGCTTTAATCAGACGGTTTTCCTGTCGATTGGAAGAATCGGATGCTGGATTATTGCTATGGAAAATTGAGAAAGTGCTGCAACCGTCTTGAAAGGAAGCTCCAAGTCAAACTGAAAAATCTTATTGCTGAAAGCGACTGGACTAAGCATGCCAACGTGGACTTCATGACTAATTTATCTGACAAACCAGTGGATAGTGCTACGACAGCGGCTTTGGGATATGGTTAAGCTTTGGTGTATTTAATGGTAACCTGGACTGTGTCGACATCTCAAATCCTTTTGTTATTTAGAAAAAATTGAATCAAAACCTATGCCCTGATGATATCAATATTTGTAAAGGTATTGTGTATGGTGCTATGAGTAAACCTTCTCCCCCTAATGTACCCGTAGATTTCTCCAGGCTTTTAAGAAAATTAAAGAAGACGAAACAGTGAAGGTGACAAAAGCAGATAAATCTAATGCAGTGTAATTATGAATAAAAGTGACTATATAAGTAAAATAATGACATTGCTAAATGACACTGATACTTATACGAAACTGAGGTCTGACCCTACACAGACAGTTAACTCCCATTTTAATAAACAAAATTAAATCCATTGTTGAAGGGCTTGGACCATTTAATTAAACAGTTTACACCGCAATGCGCCCTCCTACCTTACATGTATGGTTTAGTCAAGACACATAAAATCAATAACCCTATCAGACCAATCATTAGTTTCAGTGGGCTCAGTTTCGTATAATTTATCTAAATGGCTTGTAAAAATTCTTACTCCTTTGGTAGGAAATATTTCTAACACGAATGTTAAAAACAATGTTGATTTTTATAAACAGATTGAATAGTTTAAATTTGAATTATGATTTTAATATGGTTAGTTTTGATGTTGTCTCTTTATTTACAAAAGTGCCTGTAGTGACTTACTTGAATATTTTGAAGAGGAATTAGAGCGTCATGACATTCCCTTAAGTGTAGAAAAATCTCATTAGTCTCATAAGGTTATGTATCAAAGATAGTAAATTTTGTTTTTAATGGGGAATTTTTTGTACAAAAGTTTGGCATGGCCATGGGTAATCCCTTATCTCCTGTCCTTAAGCAATATTTACATGGAATTTTTTGAGACAAAACTCTTTTACCAAGAATTTTGCCCCAAAAGTTATTTGGTTAGATACGTGGATGATATATTCGTATTTGGCCAGTTTCACGAAAACCTCCAGGAATTCCTTAATAACTCTCAATAATTTAGTCCCTTCTATAAAATTTACTGTAGAGGAAGAAAGAAATTGTAATTTGTTTGAATTTTCTTGATGTAACTGTCCATAGAAATGATAGAAATTTCACCTTTTCAGTCTTTCGAAAATCAACTAATATTGCCTCTTTTGTTCATTACTACTCCAATCACCATCAAAATGTTAAATTCTCTGTTTTTTCTGGGAGTTCCTAAGGGCTTTACGTGTCTGTAGCCCGCAGTTTATTGACGCTGAAATTAAAACTATTTATGATATTGCATTGAAAACTTAAATACCCAAGGACTTTTGTAGATGTGGCATGGAAAAGAGCTAGAAAAACATTTATTCACTAATGACAAACTTGAAGTTTAGTAAGCATAACATTCTAAATTACCTTATGATGAAAGGTTTTTAGATATTCCTAGAATTTTAAGCTTTTTAACATAAATGTTGTTTCAGTAATATTAATGTCAAGAGTTTAGTATCAAAAAAATTCTTCCTAAAGATCTTCCAGGCTGCATATATGAAATTCCTTGCAAAGTGTGATAAAATCTATTACGGACAGACTGGCAAATCTCTTTCACACGCGTCTTAAGCAACATCAATATTCTGTGAGAACTGGGCAAAAATATCGAATGCATTATTTGTACATATGAGAGATTTAGACCATCCTATTAACTGGAGTCAAGCAAGAGCCTTAGTCCCATGTAATGACACAGTTAAAAGGAATATCATTGAATCTTGTTTATCAAGTCAAATAATAGAAATGTTCTAAATTTAAGTCTTGGTTTATTTAAACTTGATGCTTTCATAATGAAAAAAGTTGTAGATAAACTATAAGCAACAAAATTAATATATTCAGTTTTTACATGTTTTGGACTGTAAAGATACTTTGTAATTTCGGTTAGGGGGTCAGAATCTGTTTAAGTTTGTGACCGTGTTGATATCCGATAACTCCTGGATTATCCCTTTTAATTTTTTACCCTTTTGATAATTAACCATCTGGTATTCCTGATCTTGTTTGTACTGAGGCCCTTCCTCTCCGATTGTACTTTAGTAGCTCCTTGACGATGTCTGAATAAAGACGAAAAGCGCTTGGATTCCTGTCTATCATTTCCCGTGGTATTCGCTTATTTATGAAGTCACGTGCATCTACTGTGATTTTTTTAGCTATTTATAATATATATATATATATATATATATATATAATATATATATATATATATATATATATTATATATATATATATATATATATATATATATATATATAGGGTATATATATATATATATATATATATAATATATATATATATATATATATATATATATAATATATATATATATATATATAATTTTTTTTTCTGTTAAAAACAGGATACGTATCAATTATAAAAGGCCCACTAAAACGCTGTTTCAAATCTAAGGACTATATTTCGGTGGACTTTCTTCCACCCTTATACACTGCTGGATAAGGGTGGAAGAAATTTCACTGAAATATAGTCCCTTAGATTTAAAACAGCGTTTTAATGGGCCTTTTATACTACTACACACACACACACACACACACACACACACACACACACACACACACACACACATATATATATATATATATATATATATATATATATATATATATATATATATATATATATATGTGTGTGTGTGTGTGTGTGTGTGTGTGTAATGTGTGTGTGTGTTTGTGTGTGTATACATACACATGCATAACATCCATACATAATAACATACATACATACATAAATATATATATATATATATATATATATATATATATATATATATATATATATATATAATTTTCGTTAAAAGCAATTGCTTTAGTGGCATCAATAAGTTTCTTGCAGGTATCTTCATACCGACGAAAGTTTTTTCCGATTCTCGTTCGTCAATTTCTGGTGAAATATACGCAGACTTCCTTCTTTCCATTTATTGAATTTTGTCACGACAGCTGTTTCGCCTTATGGCATTATCAAGCGACTACTGACTTACAATCTGACCTTTCGGCCTATTTATCTCATCGTGTGGGAGGTATGACCTCGAGGTATGGGTACTGGTTAGTCTAGGGATTAACAGCTTAAGGGCGTTGTTTTAGTTACAAAGAGTGTAGCGTAAGCCAACAAGCTAATGATAATGACAATAACAATAGTAATGAAAAGAAGAAGAAGAAGAAGAGTATTAAAAAGAGCAAGAACACGAAGAAGACCAAAAATATATTATGTTGCACTAAAGAATGAAAGACCTTTAGAATTGTATTTACCGTAAGGAAATTAATGCGCAATGGTTTAAAAATGTGCCTATTCACGTGTGTACCGCCACTTGGGGGGGGGAATTGAAGTATAAAAAGGCTTTCATTATTTAAGGTTTTTTATGTTTTCCAGTCTTCCTGAGTCGTTAAGAGTTTAATCGCATTTACTCTTCACCAAATTCTACTGAAGCCATTGAACTATTCCAGTTACGGAATTGCGACTTTTAAGCCCATTTATCTCCAGTTTTCTTTCACGTGATATTTTTATTATATTTTTATTATATTCTTGTATGTGTCCATGTACATTTGCCTAGAGAATGCATCGTTCAGAGAAATACTGTGATAATAATTACTTAATCTGAAGGTTAGAATCATCCTCAAGAAAAAAAGGTTAAACCAAAATTGTACTGGGATGTTCAAGGATGGACCATAAGTAGTAACAGTTTTTATTGCCAACTATAGGTTTCAACCTGAAATATATATATTCCATGTAATAAAAAATAATACAATCCAACCAGCCATACAAATTTTGAATTTTCCCTAATTTTCCCAATTTCATTATCAAAAAAAAATATTTGTCCTTAATACAAGCCTTCTAGTAAAGTACATGAACAATCCAGTATTGATATGTGTATGTCTAACAATAACTGTTTATAGCAATGTAAGTAAATAACACTGTAAATTATGGTACTGTAGCCACTAAAGCACTTGGCATCAAATTAAATGTACTCATATCATAAAGCATTACTGTATATATACATAGAATCCATTACCAATAAGGGCAATTCCAATTGAAATATCATACAACATCCATAATACACTGTATTGCACTCACTTCAATGGCCTCACTATCATAGGCCTTGAACCCCAGTAGGAGATTGCCAAACACCAATATCCCATCACTTGCCGGCCTTACATGTCACTGACTTCATTCTTGTGTTTACATCCATAAGAATAACACCTGTCACCACCAGCCACCACCACTCAAACACAATAGGCAGTACCAGAGTGGTTAGAAAATTTTACGGCAGTTCGCCTTCTCCGCTAACCGTGCGACACTGAAATATGGGTAAACAAAAGATATTCCAGATGCGCAATAAGTTACAACTCGCTCCAACCACATCAACATTTTTCAAACAAATATATCCTTATAGTATTATGAAGTTTATCATGTTAGTGATACACTCCCCCACCATTAGTGACAAATTACAGATACCCTATCCAATTGGGTAAACTACGTATGATTACATTGTTCTTCTATTGGTAATAACACCACCAACCTGTGTACTGATCTACACATAATCTTATCCACTTCACCATCATATCCCTTCCCATGCTTCATAATCTTATACCTTAAATCAACATCTCGGACAATGCCATCTTGTCCTGGATCAGCTCTAATCACCTGTGCTAGTTTCCATGCCCCTCTCACAACATTACTATCTTGCACAAGTACCACATCTCCAACTCTTACATTCCTCCTTGTTGATGCCATTTCTGCCTGATTAACAATGATGGAAAATAGTCCCGTTGCACTTTTTCCAGAAGGATTCTATTATACTTTGCATAAACTTTAATCTTCTTTTGTGATCCCCACTAATATCGTACATACCACTTGGACAAAAGCAAGTGGACCGGACCAAGCAACAGATCATTGGGACAGAGGTAGCCCCCAAACTCTAAACTAAATCCAGGTTTTGTTCCAATTGGTCTTTTCTTATTCATCAGATTAGCAATACCAAACAAAGCAGTTTGTAACTCTCCAAAATTCAACACAGAATCTCCCACAATAATACAAAGACACCTTTTGACAGATTTGATCAGTGCTTCACTTGCCCATTATACCAAGGTGCGGTCACTAGGCATATTAAAGATCCAAGTTTACCCCTTCCTTTTCTCCAATGGTTTCTATTTTCTTGCTTGCTGATATCAACTGAGATTCCCTTATCTGAATATATAACTTTAGGAGCTCCTCTAATAGCAATAAACCTTTGAAATGTGGTAAGAAAATCATCAGTACTGTATCCTTCAGCCAAATCCAAGTGAACAGCTCTAGTAACTAAACAGTTAAATATAACACCAAAGGCTTACCATGAGTTCTCTTTTTAACCGTGTCTCTTATTGTTAAGGGCCCAAACAAATCTATGGCTGTGTAATAGAAAGGTGGAGCAGGTTTCATTCTTCTATCCTCATTTGACCCATGCATTGGTCTTCTAATTTCTTTGTTAACTTCTTACATGTCACACATTGATTTTTTATTGCCTTTATTAATTTTCTGGCCCCTGGAACCCAGAATTTTCTTTGTAATTTTGCCAAAGTAGTCTCTATGCCTGCGTGGTCAACCCCATGTACATATGATATATACAATCTAGTAACTGGATGATTTGCTGTAGCAACATATAGTCTTCTCTATTCCAATTTTCCTTTAGCCACTTAGAAATTCTTTGTCCTACTACTATGACTCCATTTTTAATTGAAGGTCCTAATCTCTGAACCTCACTTTCCAATCAGTCAGGTCCCTTTGCATCTCTAATAACCCACATTAGTTCTGCTTTAATAATTCCTTGAACTGTTGGTTCCCTCAGCATGCCCTTAAAGGATCTGCATTTGTTGAAAACATTCATTACCCTACATGTAACTCTTAGTAGTTTGTAATAATCACCTAAATCTATTAACATCAATCATGTGTATAACATGGTTCTGACTTACTTTAGCAACAGCCATGACAACACCTACTCTATCAGTTAGTTCATTTTCACAATTTTGTTTGATAGGCCATTTTGAAATTGGTAATGTTAGAAATTTTGGTCCATTTTTGCCAGGCAGAATTTTCACCAATTTTTTCTGGACTACACGGTTTAGAGGTCATATCTGCAACATTTTGAATTGAATCAACCCACCACCATTCCCTTGAAATCAGTTTTTATTGTATCTCTGCATGCGTACCGCAACAAATGTGTTGAATCCATGGGACTCCTTTAAAAAATTTTTGAATTTGTGATCTTACAATTGTTGAGTCAACTATTGATAAACTGACTCAAACAAACTCCCATGAAAACTCCTTTACTATGAGTTCTCTCATCCTAGCAGCTATGAGAGCACCACATAATTCCAGACGAGGAATAGACATTTGTTTCACTGGTGCAATCTTATTTTTCGCCATTATCAGACTTGATTTAAACTTATTATCACTGATTTGCCACCTCACATATGCACAAGCCCCATATGCTTGCGTGCTACCATCAGAAAATATTACTAGGTTCGGCTTACCAAAAACATTAGATGGCTTTAAGGGTCTTCTAAAAGTTAATGACTCCAGTCCATACAATTCTTTGAAAAACGCTTTCCATTCGTTCATCATGGAATCATCAAGTGGATCATCCCACTTGATTCCACCACCATTCGAGTTACTTTTGGAAATCATGGATCTCATCAAGATCTTAGCTTTGAGTAATACTGGTATAACCAACCCTAATGGATCATACAACGATGCAATTTGACTCAATATCTTTCTGCGTGTTTAATATTTCTGGAAATTTATAATCAAATTCACCTATATCTAAATTTGGACCACTCCTAACCTTTCTTATTCTTGGTGTAAAGTGAGTCTTACAGCAAAGGAAAATAGTCATCTAGAGGATTCCATTTTAAACCTAAGATTTTCTCACTATCAGATTCTATTATTCTTATATTGCAGTTTTCATAATGCCCGCTGACTATCCAGTGCTTTATTCTGAAACTTCCCTGAGACAATACCCTTTCAGTATCCTGTATTAATTTGATTGCGTTCTCGATGGCATCAGTAGAATAACAGTATATCATCTACATATGTATTATTAAGAATCATATCTTGCACATCCGGGGATTCCTTACCGAATTGTTCTACTGTATGTCTCAAAGCTACCATAGCTATAGTACCACTGGCCTATCTCCAAATGTTACTGTGGTAAGAACATACTGATCAGGTGGCCTACTATCATCCAAGTCCTCCATACAAATCTATGCGTATGTTCATCTAGTGTGCTGAGTTTTACAGTATGGTAATCTTTGCTATGTCACCCACTATGGCTATATTATCTTGCCTAAATCTACACAACACTCCCAGCAAACTGTTCAAAATATCAGGCCCCTTAGCCCAAAATCGTTTAACCTCTGTCCCATATAAGATGCTGAAGAATTGAAGACAATGCGCAATGGGGTGAACTAGATTCTGGCTTCAACACCTCATGATGATGAATATAGTGAACTGGGCCATTGTACTCTTGAATCTCCTTATTGGTTAATTTCCTAGCTACTCCCCTTCTAAACCATATCTTCAATCTCTTTCTGATATTTTATTTGTATTACTCATTCCCAAGTTTCCTTAATCTATTCTCTGTTGTTCTTAACCTGGCATTTGCTACCTTTATGTTTATTTTTCAAATGATTTGGATCTCTTATCCAAGGATACCTTACAAACCAGCATTTCTGTTTCTCATCATACGTTAATCCTTCCTCAATCAATTTCATTTCCTTTTCTTCTTTCAAACTTACCATAATTGGGTCCAGGACAACCTCTGCACATACATTTGATACATTGTGGATTACACCTTGTTCCCATTTCTTCTATGGCAAAAAATTTATCTAAACTGATCCTTTAGATTTTCTGTTGGCTCAATACTGATTTCATTCAAAAGTTTACTGAACTTGAAAGTTTATGAATTCTCACAAACACTGATTACTAGTAATAACTTGATTGGTAATTTCATCATGTCTACCACGTATGCTGAGCCCAAACTGATTTTCTAGCAACTGGAGACCCTTATTTGTTTCAACAACCCTTGGCAATATTTCACAATAATTAGCACCAATAAGCATATCGATTTCCCCATGTGGGCGATTCAGCTCTAAGTTTGATATTCCTTCAAAAAGTTCAGATACCCTGGATAAGTCTACTTTCTTGATTTTGGCTGTTATTTCATTAATACCAACAGCATTCACATTCCAAACCTTACCAGATTTATCAATTAGTGGTACACAATATTCGTTGCTTGAGTGATATTCAACCGCATTGCCCACTTTGATCATGGATAATTTATATGCTTTCCACTTAAACCCAATTTCTTAGCCATCCTATTTGTTATAAATGAAATATCCGCCTCCTGGATCCCACAGTACATTAACGCATGTTCTTACTATTCACCATACTGATATTCAACAACACTGCAAATCCCTTTTCTGATATCGCTTTGTGAATACTATTTTTCTACTCTATCGGAATGGAACAGTGGATGTGATTACGATTGCATGGCCCTTTAACCTTCAATAAATGACATCACACAATGTACCTACCTTGCAGCTATGAGCAGATGATATCCCCTTAGACACCTAAAACATATTCCATTACCCCTTTATAATCTCAAATCTTTCTTTGCTACTATAACCATTGAATTTATAACATTCTGTTATCATGACCAATTGAATTGTGTAACAGGCATCCTATCCCCTTACTATCTGCCTTAGGTTTAATACCTTTCACCATTTCTGTCAAGTTAACAATACAAGATTCAAATTCCTTATTTTTTATACTTTGTTCTTCACCCATTTTTGCCCAATTTTTTCACCAATTTTATCAATTCCGATTCATTCTCAACTGTGCTGTCAACATGATGGACTGTTGCCTTATTATCACTACCGCTACTCCTAACATTAGAGTTCATATATTCCAAAATTTTTCTCTCCTTCTGTAAGAACTTCAACAACTCAGGAAACAGATTGCTAGTTACTGATACCTCATCTGCTTTAATTACCCATTCTCTCTTTTGAAGTGAAGGTAAAACCTTTTCTATATGGCTGACAACGTTTGCACTATTAAGTTCATCAGAGAGATTTACCATTTTTAAATCAAGCCAACATTGCTCAACCTGATCGACCATTTTAATAAATCCTTTGGTATCATCATCATAAATTTTCTTCAGAGATCTAAGCTCACCAACCACTAAGTCTACAATCTTCTTGAATTCCCAAATTTATCATCCAAACGTTGAATCATTTCATCATAATTACCCTCTGAGCCCTTCACTGCTTGAAGTGCTTCTCCACCTAGACACATTTTGAGAGCATATGGATCAGTACCGTATATACTCTTTACTAAATTCTTCATAATCTTCCTTAAAAGTTGGATAGTCCCTTAAATTACCTTCGAACATTGGTGGTTCAAATTTCTTTACTTTAACCTTCGATTTATCTGTTGCCTTTACATCTGGACACCTTTGAATATTTTTGCACTTACTTCACATTTTAATCTTTCACTATCTAAAATATACTGCTGGTTCTTCTTCTTCTAAACTACTATAGGCTAGCTTATCCTCGTTTTCATATATAAATTGTATCAGTTCATCATTTTGATACTCTAGGCATTTAAAGGCTTCAACCATTTCCTCATAGTTCTTCGTTAACACTGATAAAGCATCACCTCGATTGATTCCTTCATTGCACATAGTTACCTTCCTGGTGAACTTCCCTTTGTTGATTGCCCTTCTTCCTCTTCAGGGCGACGAGTTCCTCTTGCACACCATGGCGGTTGAAGTTGAAATGTACTGGATGTTCAAGGATGGACCATAAGTAGTAACAGTTTTTATTGCCAACTATAGGTTTCAACCTGAAATCTATATATTCCATGTAATAAAAAAATAATACAATCCAACCCAGCCATACAAATTTTTGAATTTTCCCTAATTTTTCCCAATTTCATTATCAAAAAAAATATTTTGGTCCTTAATACAAGCCTTCTAGTAAAGTACATGAACAATCCAGTATTGATATGTGTATGTCTAACAATAACTGTTTATAGCAATGTAAGTAAATAACACTGTAAATTATGGTACTGTAGCCACTACTAAGCACTTGGCATCAAATTAAATGTACTCATATCATAAAGCATTACTGTATATATACATAGAATCCAATTACCAATAAGGGCAATTCCAATTGAAATATCATACAACATCCATAATACACTGTATTGCACTCACTTCAATGGCCTCATATCATAGGCCTTGAACCCCAGTAGGAGATTGCCAAACACCAATATCCCATCACTTGCGCCGGCCTTACATGTCACTGACTTCATTCTTGTGTTTACATCCATAAGAATAACACCTGTCACCACCAGCCACCACCACTCAACACAATAGGCAGTACCAGAGTGGTTAGAAAATTTTACGGCAGTTCGCCTTCTCCCGCTAACCGTGCGACACTGAAATATGGGTAAACAAAAGATATTCCAGATGCGCAATAAGTTACAACTCGCTCCAACCCACATCAACATTTTTCAAACAAATATATCCTTATTGTATTATGAAGTTTATCATGTTAGTGATACAAAAATCATTTAGTGAAAATATAAGGACTGAATGCCACCTTATGTTTACGTGTAACTGTAGCTTTAGGATAATTTGATGTGAATGACCTATTTAATGATGTTATCGTTGTCCCGGCACTCCGATTATTTATCGATACACCATTTTTGTAAATATTAATAAAGAGATACTTTCTTCATTAAGTAAAAAAAATATATATGAACAAAGTTATTTGTATTTTTTATCTTTCATAATAAAATGCATGTAAGGGTTCCTATACCGGACACCTGACTCCGTTCCTCATCAAATAATACTACACCACAAATTAACCAGAAAAAACTCTTGTAGTTCTAAAGAATAAGAAAATCTTCTCATACCAACCCAAAGCCATTTCTTTCCCAAAGCATCACGTAACAGCACACAGCGATTAAGAAGATAAAAAGCAAACCATTAAGTATTCCCAAGCAAAAAAAGACAAGGCAGAATCGCAAAAAATCTTTGAACATAAACATACACGTAAATCAGTATACGAACGCCGGATTTTGTTTATTCAAGAGAGACATAAAGTGAATGCTCTGCAGCATGTATAAATACGTTTCTTTTGCGTAATCAAGTGGAGAGTGAAAGGTGACATTTTCAAATATGTGCCTGAACTGAATTGAACTGAATATAGACTTTAGACAAAATAATGTAGGCATTACTTAAGGTTTGTTGCATCGTAACTTCGGCCCCTAGCTGCATCCCCTTTTGTTCTTTTTACTGCACCTCCTCTCATATTCTTTTCCTTCAATCATACTTTCTACCTTCTCCTAACAGTTAAACCATAGTGCAAATGCGAGTTTTTTTCCTATTACACTTTTCAGACCGTTTACTGTAAATTTCCCTCTCAGCGCTGAATGACCAGTGCTTGGGCTTTGGCCTAGATTCTATATTCAATTTAATTCAGTCCACTTGAATACGCAAAAGGTAAGTAATGTCTTCACATATGATGCAGGGCTTTCATTTCATGTCCCTCTTGATTAAACAAAACCCGGTGTTCGAGTACCAATTTAGGTTTATGTTGATGTTCAACATTTCCTTGCGATTCCGACTTTTCTTTTTTGCTTGAATTTACTAAATGGTTAATTATTCTATTCTAGAATTTGTTGTGCTGTTACGTGGTGTTCTAAGATTAAGATAATTTTCTATTCTTTATAACCTCAAGAGTTTTCCCGGTTAATTCGTGGTGTAGTATTATTATTTGACGAGGAACGGAGTCAGGTGTCCTGTATAGGAATTCTTATACAAATAATTCGATTAAATTTTCTTTTTACTTAATGAAGGAAGTATCTCTTTATTAATAGTTGCAATACTGATCTAACAAGAAATAATCGGGGCACCGAGACAACAATAACATCATTGAATAGATTATTCAGACAAAATTATCATAAAGTTACAGCTACACGTAAACTTGAGGTGGCATTCAGTCCTTATATTTTCCATTACTGATTTTTGTTTAATCAATTTACTTAAGGATGCTTCTAACTTTTAGATTAAGTCATTATTATCACAGTAGTTCTCTGAATGATGCATTTACTGTACAAATATACAAGGACACATACAAGAACATAATAAAAAAAATGTATCACTTTAAGCTACATAAATACTCAATGGAGACCCACGTACAGAAATATACTGACGGCATTAACACACGCCCCCCCCCCCCCCCACCCCCCCCCCCCCCCCCCGCAAACTTCCCTCCAGACCCCACACCGGAAAATAGGTAAGTGGACTTCAGTTTACGAGCGTATCATTTATGAGGATGAATTCGCTTTCCATGGAAAGCAGTTCAGTGATGATATCTCTGATTTGATAAAATTGTAAGAATAAATACGAAAGAAAGAAGAATAAAGGTAAAATACTCATAGGTAAGTTTATAAAAAAAATGTAAATTCGTGTATGTACACAGTTACATCCCTTTGATTACATATAAATATATATATATATATATATATATATTATATATATATCATATAATATATATAATACTATATATATATATATATATATATATAAGAACCCCTGATGACCTGCCGCTATATATTGAGTAGATCCTGACAGCAACAACAGTCTGCTCCGATCCACAGCCGTGATCATACTCGGATGATACCGAGAGAAACGTTGGCCAATATATTAACTTATATTTTGACCTATTTGTTCATTTACTGTAACAAATAAATAAATTTGTGACAATTATCCTGGAATTGACTGCTCCTGATGAGTAATATCGGCGCAATACTCGCCAGTTGTAATAGCAGAGAGAAAGCTATTATTAGAAAAATAGAGAAGACTATTTACAAGTTGAAATCAGCTGATGCAGCAATATCTTTCAATAAGACTTGTTTGAAAGAGGGTCTCCTTCCAAAATAATAATAATAATAATAATAATAAGAGCAAATACGGACAGACTATACATAACACGAAAGGAAGGAGGGAGAGGACTACTAAGTATAGAGGACTGCGTCAACATCGAGAACAGAGCACTGGGGCAATATCTGAAAACCATTGAAGACGAGTGGCTAAAGAGTGCATGGGAAGAAGGACTAATAAAAGTAGACGAAGACCCAGAAATATACAAAGACAGGAGAATGACAGACAGAACAGAGGTCTGGCACAACAAACCAATGCACGGAAAATACATGAGACAGACTAAAGACACATGGCAATGGCTACAGAGGGGAGAGCTAAAGAAGGAAACTGAAGGAATGATAACAGCGGCACAAGATCAGGCCCTAAGAACCAGATATGTTCAAAGAACGATAGACGGAAATAACATCTCTCCCATATGTAGGAAGTGCAATACGAAAAATGAAACCATAAACCACATAGCAAACGAATGCCCAGCACTTGCACAGAACCAGTACAAAAAGAGGCATGATTCAGCGGCAAAAGCCCTCCACTGGAGCCTGTGCAAGAAACATCAGCTACCTTGCAGTAATAAGTGGTACGAGCACCAACCTGAGGGAGTGATAGTAAACGATAACGCAAAGATCCTCTGGGACTATGGAATCAGAACGGATAGGGTGATACGTGCAAACAGACCAGACGTGGCGTTGATTGACAAAGTCAAGAAGAAAGTATCACTCATTGATGTCGCAATACCATGGGACACCAGAGTTGAAGAGAAAGAGAGGGAAAAAATGGATAAGTATCAAGATCTGAAAATAGATATAAGAAGGATATGGGATATGCCAGTGGAAATCGTACCCATAATCATAGGAGCACTAGGCACGATCCCAAGATCCCTGAAAAGGAATCTAGAAAAACTAGAGGCTGAAGTAGCTCCAGGACTCATGCAGAAGAGTGTGATCCTAGAAACGGCACACATAGTAAGAAAAGTGATGGACTCCTAAGGAGGCAGGATGCAACCCAGAACCCCACACTATAAATACCACCCAGTCTAATTGGAGGACTGTGATAGAGCAAAGAAAAAAAAAAAAAAATAAAAAAAAAAAAATAAAAAAAAATAATAATAATAATAATAATAAACTTCTATTTCCGGAAGATAGTTTGTGGATTTGTAATTGATCAATTCTGTTCAGTATTGCTATCGTTGTGAATTGACATCATTCCCTTTCGAAAGTTAATAACGGAATATATTTTCCGAATTCTGGTTTATAATGTTTTATTAATTTTTTGTATAGGCTATCTGAAATAGATAAAATCGTGAAGATAGTTTTTGAAGATAACTAACTTTTTTCAAAGGATTTTTCTTTGTGGATCATCTCCACCTGCTCTAAATTGAATAAACAAATGAGAGAGAACAAAATATTGTATATGCAAATGGATAAGTAGAAATTCAGATGATTTGAACACTATAGTAAATTCACATCAACCGTGCATTTGATATCTAGGCCAGCCCCTTACGACGTTCCGGATTGGCAGTTGATAAGCCAATCACAGGGCTGGAAACTCTCAGTCTCTCTCGAGAGTTCACATGGGTAGGATCTATGTTCAACCTCTCCTAAGGGATATGTCTTTCAAAAGTATCTCTCAGGAGAGGTGGAACATACATCCAGCCTATGTGAACTCTCTCGAGAGACTGAGGTTTCCTGCCTTGTGATTGGCTTATCAGCAACCAATCAGGAGCGTCGTTACGGACTGGCCTAGACATCTAATGCACGGCTGATGTGAATCTAATATAGTAACCAGGTAAAAAATAGTATATTTCTTATATAAATAATCTTACAAAGATAAATTTATTTTGCTTTTATATCGTAATATCTAAAGAAAATTCAGATTGAGTAACATTATAAAGTACTTTTTTGTCTATTTTCCTTATATGCCTTTAAATACTTCTTCTTGTCAGCTGAAGCTTTTTTTCGCTAAATCGGTAAGTAAGCCTACAAACTACTCTGTTGCTGTTGTTTGGGGACAGGAAAGGTCTATGAAAGAGCACAAAAAGGTCTGAAAAAGGTGTTTTGCATCAAGTTAAAAATACAAGAATTTATTAGATAGAAAAATGTAATAAATAACTAATGCTCATATTAAACAGTACATACAAATTATTTCTAATAAAATATAATGTATTTAATTTAATTATCATTGGTGAAATAAGGCTCTATTTGACGGTAGATTTAGCACATTTTAATTTACGTTAAAAGTTAGAAATATAATGTTTACAACTTATGCGCGAGGGGAAAATCATGCATGCGTAACTAGTAAGCTAGAGGTCGGATCACGCCTTGTTTAGAATGAAGGTTAACACGACACCATTACGAAAAATAAAAGTTTTATATAACAGTGTTTTATATATCGGTAGTGGGATTGAACAAAATGTGCTAACAATAAATGAATTACTGTTTTAGATTCATATTCAGTAACTGTCTCAGATTACGATTGACGCAATTGAATCGTCAGTGATACGTCGATTTTCAAAGTGAGTGATGGAAAAATCCAGAGAGAAAATAATATACGATAAGCATTTTTCATGGGCGAATTGATTAGGAATTTCAGTAAATTCATGATATTTCATTACCTTCCACCAACACTGAAATTAGGGGCTCAGAGTCCATGAAGCAAATACCATCTCGTTTTGAAGTAATTGATGTTTGTTAAAGTATTCCATCTGTTCTCAAATTTATGAAAAAAATTTCTTCGATTTTAATACTTTTCGGCGCTTGAAAGGTGTTTGATACTTTACTATGAAGATTTTCCAGCTCTTGAAAGTTTTAAAGAGCTTGCTAATCATTTGAAAACTAGAAATTCTAAACATCTAACCAACACTTCTCGAGAGTTGTATTCCTACTCGGTTATCTGCATTTTGCCATTAATTCGAAAAGATAACATTATGACATTCTCATCTTAGAATATATTGCATGCAAGTCATTATTTAGAAAAGAAGAACATTTAGCCATCTTAGGATTCTTCTTGACATGTGAAGATTGAATGTTAAATAGAAAAGTACATTTCACAAAATTTAAATTTTCTTCGTGTACAAAGAGATTAAGAAGAAAAACAAGGAAGTAGTTAAAGAGAAAGATCCCTTCACTATTATTGGCCTCGGATCCGGTACTGGAACGACCGGAAGTTCTTAAATCCATAATTAATATAATTTTTTTTTTCAACCAATTATGTAGCTCTAAAACGCTTATAGGCAATAAAAAAATCTACCATGATGGAATTCTCATCATGTAAAGTATTTTAGAATAACCCATCAAGAAATGAAATTCCGTTATTATCATATTACAACCTGCCACTCGTCATATGATGCTTTTACATACAAGAAGAGAGATACTTTTATATTTTAGTATTCTCACCCAGTTCTCCAGCGTCTGGAAGGACTTAAAGAGTAAAAAGGATATTTGCGCCATTGTAGGCTTCATATCCAGGTCACAAACCTGACTATCAACAAAGCTCTTGTGCATTCTACCTCTGGGGGAAACTGAAACACAACCTCGTTACCTTCTCAAACAGCAACCAAAATATATGTCAAGGCTTCATGGAGGAGAATGACAATGAGCAAGAGTAGAAGGAAGAAATAGGAAGAGGGAGGAGGCGCAGAAGGGAATGAGTAAAAGAGGGAGACGGTTGGAGCCTGACGAACGAATAGAGAAAGAGACAAACTGAGGTTTACAATGTTGAGGGATCGGCAGACCGAGTTAGGGGAGGCGCCCAAGAGGCTAAAGAGAGAGAGAGAGAGAGAGAGAGAGAGAGATAGAGATGAAGTATAAAGTCGGTGCCATATAAGACTAACTGACAGACTTTAGCTCCAAGCCTATTTTATTACAGGAACGCCTGGAAAGATTGACTCTTATCTTTTATTTGCGATACATTGTCTATTTATTCGCATTTATACTTTCCATTGAGCTGTTGTCAATTAGGAAAAGACAAGAGATGTTTGTCTTAACTTAGTATCTTTAAATATTATGAACTACCAGTTCTACAGAATAGAGTAATACAAATATTTATTCATTACATCGTTCTGTAGTGCATCTTGCATGATTTTGCCTGTCCTTATACATATAAATGTAACAAGTTTTAATTATTTTGATATTAGATTTGAGGAAGGTTCACCTCACTTAACCTAATGGACAACCCCATGGTTGTCTTCTACAAAGTTGGAGGGAACTTTGCAACTATTGGGAAATTATCAATCAGGAGCATACCTTTCATGTGAAACAAGTGAAAGTATATATATATATATATATATATATATATATATATATATATATATATATATATATATAATATATATATATATATATATATATATATTATATATATATATATATATATATATATATATATATTATATATATATATATATATATATATATATATATATATATATATATATATATATATATATATATATATATATATATATATATATATATATATATATATATATATATATATATATATATATATATAGAATCTACTGGTCATTTTTACAAGTATTATATACGAAATTATAATAGCCAGAATGCCCTCTTAACTTCTCAAATGGGTGCCGTGGTACCACAATTTTGTTTCGACAAAATCAATTAATTTTTTTTTTTTTTACAAATGTTCATCTCAATAGAATTTTGTAAAAATAGAAAAAAATTGCAATCTTCATATACAGTAATTATTCTCAATGTTTCTACTGATTCTAATTCTTTTGATATGCTGTTTGTTTGTACAGTATACTCCCTGTACGTAATGTGTGCTGATTTTGGTTTGAGAATGGATGATAATTATATTCATCACATAAGAAGTTTATTGATGTGATATGGTGGGAGAGTAAAGAAGGGATACCACGGTAATAATTACATTACTTAGGGTGCCATCACTAAAAAGGATTGAGAACAACTTGTCAATGGGTAGGGGGAAGGAAGGGAGAGGGTGGGGAGGGTGAGGGGAGGGAGAGGAGAGGGAGAGGGGGAGCGGACGCTAGTGTAGGAGGCAGGATAAGGGGGAGGGGGAAGGAGGGGGAGGGGGAAAAATGGGGAAGGGGGAATGTGGAATCGGGAGGGAAGCAAAACGCACCACAAACCTCATTTAAACCGACTTTGTAACGAAATACGTCATCGTGACACTACGAGGTAGTTGCTATAATGAATTCCGAAAGTAAAACAAAGAACAAAGAAGAAACGATAGAATTAATGAGGTCAACAAATTGTTATTTGATAAGAACTACAAAGTTTAAATTGAAATTAGATAAACTGTCATCGTACATCTTGCGCGACGGGTTGAGCTATCAGAAAATATTATTTTGAAATACAACTAAGCAGTGAGATGTAAAACATATGTTGATTTTATAATAAGTTATAATAAAATTTCCTGTAAATTATTGTCAAAAATTGATTTTATAGGGATTTAGATTTATTGCGTAGGTTGATCATACGTCTGGCATCGCCGGGGAAAAAAGGCGGAGTGCCAGGTGAAAAATGAGATTAACCCCAGAAAACTGAAGGAAAAGGTGACGTAACAACGGAAATGTAAATAATAGGTTACAAAACTAAGTTGCAGAGTATGAGAGGTCCAAAAAGAACTTGCAATACTTTAATAACAGATTACACCTATAAATATAATTATCTCCGTGCAAGGAGCACCATTTTTGATGGATGCTCATGGGTCACATTTTCCAGGGGAAACTAGGCAACATCCCATTTTTTTTTTTTTTTTTATTTAAACATCCCACATTTGTGGTTCTTAGTGTTCCATTAATAAATCGTTGTTTTTCTATGAGGGATGGTTCACAATTTAGCTTCCTCAAAATCTATATATTTTCCTCGTTTATTTTAAATGTTCAGAACAAGTTCATACATTCCTAGGATGATATTATTATGATTTCAAAAGCTTTTATCGATCAAATAAATCCAGTTGCACTTCTTACCATTGTATATTATAATAATATACCAGTTTTTTAGCACCTACTGAGTTGGTAGCTTGAATGTCTTCGCTCAGATACTCACACGAATGAAATTTTTTCAGGGATTCCTTGTGCATACCTTATATTTATGCTATTCTTTTCTCTTTTCCAATGATTTTCCAGCCTGAGTATGAAATTTCACACCTTTTGGCGTTTTAGGGAGAAAATTCCTTCATTGTCTGATTTTCTTTAAAAAGTTCATTAGACTCTTATCTGGTGAAGCGATTGGAAATCTCTTAAAAACTATTAATAGGTTTTTGTGTTACATACTTGCCTGTTGTTATTACCATACGGTTTTATTGGCGCTCTGCATACATATTCCAATACAATTCACTGTTTGTATTTCTAATGACATCCTTTTAACCATCAATTAAGTATTCACGAATAATTATATTTTCTTGCACCTAAAGCATGAACTTGTAAACCGCAACGAAAACGTACTGAAGCAAAAATTCTATGCATAATATAATTAAATCTAGCATTACCTTTATGTGTTTAGCAATCTGAAGAAGTAGGCTTCATTGTTTTTTCTAACATACATTTTGATATATAAAAAAAAAAATTATGAAAAGTGAGTTAACAGGTATAAATTACAACTGAAATAGTGAATTGATATCAGGAATGACAGTGTCTCGTTGTCGAATGCCTTTGGGAAAGGAAATGAAATATCCCTTCTGTTCATCAGGAATTCCTAATGTAATTTAGTTTGATCAAGAGATATTGAACGGTTAAAGCGATATTCCAAATGATCTGTGTCGTATGCCTGGAATGATCTTATATTAGATAATGAGATCACCTTTTGATATCGCATTCAGTTTATTGCGTTTTACCACAGCGATGATAAACATAACATTATTGCTTGATTTCAAGAATACTAAAAATGTCATATATGTATACACATACAAAAACTCGCACACAGACACACATAAACACACACACCCATATATAATATATATATATATTATATATATATATATATATATATATATATATATATATATATATATATGTGTGTGTGTGTGTGTGTGTGTGTGTGTGTGTGTGTGTGTCCGTGTGCGTATATACAGTACATTACATAAAATGGATATATGTATATATGAGCGTGCATGCTTCAAATGTCCGTGAACACTTTAAATGCGTTAGAAATACATAGAAACGAAACCATCCATGATTTATACTCATTTATTACATTTTATCCTGTAAGGCATCCGTAAACTTGCATGTGTGTTTTCATAATCGTTTTGTAATTCTATCATTCTGGATACATTAAATATACTTTGGTAAATTTATGAACAGTTTTCCAAAAAGAATAAATAAGCAAATGAAAATATCAGCCTGAACACCAGACTCGCATAGCGACTAGACCTATAGTCGTAACCTAAGTTATTCTTACATAGCTGTTTTCCGGATGGCTTAGTAATCTCATTCGAAAATAATGCTTAAAAGTTGTAACACGGTGAGCTGTGTAATTTGACAAGTTTGGGATTGTAATGAGGCCGAAAAACTAAGTTGCAGAGTATCAGAGGTCCAAAGAGAACATGTAATACTTTACTCACAGAATACACCTATAGATATAATTATGTCCGTGCCAGGGACGTCATTTGATGGGTGCTGGGTGGGCCACTTTCCCCACTGAAGACACTGATGGCGCCCCAAGACTTGGTTTACACCTCTAGTCTTTTAAATAATAATAATAATAATAATAATAATAATAATAATAATAATAATAATAATAATAATAATAATAATAATAATAATAATAATAATAATAATAATAATAATAATAATAATAACAATAATGAACCAAAGAAAAAACTTTCTTTCAGTGTTCTTCTGAAGATTGAAAAATAAACCCACAATATCACAGTGCATAACGTTTTTATTTATTAGTATTTACACTTTAATTTACTCCACACTCGGGTACTTTCAGGCCCTATCTGTGACACCCTTTTTTAAGCGATGTGTAGGTTGTCAGCCTGGGTCAAGGCCCAGCAGTCTTGACCCAGGCTGACAACTTACACATCTCTTGAAAATGGGTCATAGATAGGGCCTGAAAGTACGTGAGTGTAGAGAAAAAATAAAGTGTAAATACTCATAAATAAACAGGTTATACATAGTGATTTTGTGGGTTCTTTTTCAATAATAATAATAACAATATCAACAGTGCTAGAACCAGGCTTTCTATCTACTCCTAGATGATCATTCTTTTTTCTAGTTTTATGCCCAATATATACATATATATATATATATATATATATATATATATATATATATATATATATATATATATATATATATATATATATATATTATATATATATATATATATATATATATATATATATATATATATATAATATGTTGGTGGTCTGGCTTCAAAATGCTCCAAAATGCGCATAATTTTCCAAAACCTTCACAGGGGGCCTTACACCGCACCCACTACCCGTAGCTAATAGGACTCGCTTCACTCGCCACCCCACCCATCCATACCAAAGAAAAATCTGAAATGAAGTCACTGGTCCGTGCTGTATTATAAAAGTAATCATCAGTAACAGAAACTTAATGAGGAAAATTTTCTTCGCCAAGAACTTGTTACTGTTAAATCCGTTATTATTATTATTATTATATTATTATTATTATTATTATTATTATTATTATTATTATTATTATTGTGGCTCTATCACAGTCCTCCAATTCGACTGGGTGGTATTTATAGTGTGGGGTTCCGGGTTGCATCCTGCCTCCTTAGGAGTCCATCACTTTTCTTACTATGTGTGCCGTTTCTAGGATCACACTCTTCTGCATGAGGCCCGGAGCTACTTCAGCCTCTAGTTTTTCCAGATTCCTTTTCAGGGATCTTGGGATCGTGCCTAGTGCTCCTATGATTATGGGTACGATTTCCACTGGCATATCCCATATCCTTCTTATTTCTATTTTCAGATCTTGATACTTATCCATTTTTTCCCTCTCTTTCTCTTCAACTCTGGTGTCCCATGGTATTGCGACATCAATGAGTGATACTTTCTTCTTGACTTTGTCAATCAACGTCACGTCTGGTCTGTTTGCACGTATCACCCTATCCGTTCTGATACCATAGTCCCAGAGGATCTTTGCCTGATCGTTTTCTATCACTCCTTCAGGTTGGTGCTCGTGGAGGAGTGGGTTAGGTCGTCAATAGACTTAAGTCAAGTTAAGCAACATTGGGGCTGGTCAGTCGTTGGATGGGTGACCGCTCTCCTCGGCGTTGATTCCTTGGGAAAGGATCTTTACCATAATTTCCTCAGTCTACTCAGCTGTAAATGAGTACCTATCCCTGAGGGGTGGGTAGGGTCCAGCTATGGGTTAAATAGCAAAAAACTCAGCAATGATGGAAAGAAATGATGGAATAAACGACAACGACGTAAATGGAACCTCTGGCAAACAGAGGAGCTTCGTCCGGCAACCAGGTATTCAACCCAATTGTAGGGGAAGACGGTCAGGTACTTGGAGGTCGTCATCCAGCAACTGATCACCACAACGACAGTAATGAACAGCCTGAGATTGGAGCTACAGAGGCAAAAAGGATTATTATTATTATTATTATTATTATTATTATTATTATTATTATTATTATTATTATTATTATTATTATTATTATTATTATTATTATTATTATTATTATTATTATTATTATTACAATACAGTTTTGATGTAATGTATTGCAGTAATATACAGAGCTAAATAAAGAACTACATAAGCTCACATTATCAAAACGAAGGCTTGAAACTAGAACTTCCCAGGGTAATGTTTGCTGAAAAAAAAGGCAAATGCCGTCGGACAGTTATGGTATTATTATTATTATTATTATTATTATTATTATTATTATTATTTGAAACTATACTCGTAACTAACACATAAATTCTGAAAACAACAATGAAGCTGACGCAAAGTACAATGATCAGTTTTTAGCTTTAAAATAATGTTTGGAAACTCGATCAAAACAAGTTTGAAGAAGTCGAACTGCTGAATGGAATACGCCATAAGTAGGGTGGGGGGAGTTGGGGGCAGGAATTACTGCAGCTTGACACCGAAAAACGTTGCACAGATCCGTTATTGTTCCTTAAAATTCACCAACCAGGAGACACTTCCTACGTGACGCCCCCACTCGCATGCTTCTCCACAAAGTAGCGATACGGTCCTTTGCTATTGATTCAAGGGCAAATAATACAAGCCAATGAACTATCATAAAGCGATTCACCAACGACAAAAGAGTTTGATATGTCCGACCAACCTCAGTCATGATGCACATATATCTAGCAGTATAAATTTAGCAAAAAGGAACCGATTCACAACGAATCCCTCGACTGAAGTTGATTTAATTTCGCCCGTGATTGTCGCATCGTTTTGATAACGGATAAAAAGGGGATACTCGTTTCCATGAGGATTGTTTGCCTTTATATGATTAAGAAGAACTAATAGGAAAACAAAGGACTTCTTCCTCGCAGGTTGTAATTGAATCAAGCTTTTCCCATCCGTAATCAGTCAGTCATTAAGATGATGATTACGTTCGGATTCGTCAATATTAGTCTTCCTTGTATTATTAATACCATATCATTTGGTTAAAAATAGTTTATTTCGACGAACGATGCTGGAAGCAGATAGAGTTTTCACTTCCTTTGTATGTGTGAAGGAGATTTTCAGTTTTTCTTAAAATTCTAAGGACCTTTTCTTGCAATTTTAGGATAAACTGAAACGACACAAAACTAAAACAGATTCTTCAAAAATTCACAGACATTACCAATTCTTGAATTAATACAGGTCTTCCTTGATAGGATAATATAAGTATAAGCTAAAGTAACTTACAAAGCAGATAGATGTTCGGGTAAACTATGAAAAAAAATGATAATTAGAAACAATAAATAAGATTTTTAATGAAATATGAATATATGAATGACAACTATATTGTTAGAATAGATAAATCATTGATCTTTATTTTAATAAGCTTGTTAAAAGGAAAGATGTCAAAAAAAAAAAAAAAAAAAAATTCAGGAGAACTCGAATGAGATCAAATTTGAAATATATTTTTTTTTTCATAAAATTAGGAATAATTCCAAGCACTTCTATTTAAGTTTCTGCAATGTTTCTATTAGCAATTGCAATAGAACCCCTAAAACTAAAAGTTAAGAAATGTGATTTAAGTATGCATACTATTGAAACCTCGGTAAGTCATATTGTATCGTGCACTTCCTTGTAAGAATGTTAAACTCTGGATTTGGTCTAAAAGTTGAATAGCTACACTAAAGTCAGTAAAGAAAAATTTTATATTACTTTTGCGTAAATTTTGTATTTATTAATCTTTCCTTCATTCTTTGAAAACAAAGATTAAAGAATAAATGAAAAAGAAAATATCCATGAATGATAATTAGTATGAATTAATAATAGCATTATTTTTTCATTAAGAAGTATTCACTCTTCCGTGGATGCACGTCAGTGGTTAATGAAACAACGCAAAGCAAATATGGTTAAAGCTCGAAAATAATGATTTCTCACCAAAGTTATCAACCCAGGTACACCTATTTATATGAGTTATCAACCTATGAAAGTATTAGAAAACAGGGTAGTATATCTAAGGAAATAAAGAACTCTATGGTCCATAAATAACTTGACCAAGCAATAATAAAATAAATTTTCAGTTGTTTATACTTCCCACTGAACTGAGCACTATTTTTAACAAAATTTAATAATGTGGTAAAATTTAATTTTAAACCAGTAACATTTTATAACAATTACCTTTCACTGTTAGAGAAAAGTGCAAAAAAATATTACTATACCAAAACTCTTGATTAATTAAGAACTGTAAAAGAATATTGGCCCTGGCAAGTGTTTTTAAGATTTAGATTATACATATACACTGTAGATATATATCAATGGCCAATAATGAATACAAAAGGTTTATCTTGTTAACAACATATAAGAAGGAATCCACATAAAGGAAATTATAGGAAGATCTAAAAATTACAGTGTACACAATGATGATAGAATTCAGCCCTTTTTACCTGATGGGGAAATGTTGGAAATAATTATTATACGTTTCTCATTACCTTATGCAACAATATGGTTATACGAAACCTACTAATATGTTATAATGTTAATTATTTTATGATATTTTTAGAATGGTTTACAGTAATGACTAAAAAGGCACTAACTTCGTTGCCTAACAAAAAAAAATTGAAGTTTACTTCTAATGTGCAACATCATCACTCTACCGTTGTTAAGCATCCAAATTAAGTTCCTAACTCACTGTTGACTAAATCTGCATAATTTAGCCGTAAATATATGGTCATGGTAACACCACTTAAATCATTGTGTTCATGTGATTTTATGAGTCCCACTAACGGAATATCATGATTTTCCAAATCTTGCTCGAATGGGACATGGTGTTTCGTTGATAATATGATGCATTATAAATAGTTAAATTTATCACAATTATTAGGGATTTTCCCCCAATTTCGCAACTAAATGGAGTAAAATGGGGGGTGAACAAGAACAAGGGAATCTCCTTCTCTCTCGCGCGCGCATTTCTCTCTTTGTTTGTCTGCCTCTCGCAGTTTTTACAGATACACCGGGAGTTGGACCCCAAGACCTGAGAGTTAAGCGAGAAAAACCGCCCTAGGCCAGGGACGAATTAATAAAAGAGGTCGGCGAAATTGAATCGGTTTCAGAAGTGCCCAGCCCTCGCCTAGTTTGGAACTCCACACATGCGGGGCTGCCCCTTTGCGCATATGCCAAAGTGCCCCACATAGTCAGCCTTGGACCCTTACCTGACGCCCTTGGAGTGAATTCCCTTCTTTTGTCTGAGTTTTCCACGAAGCAAAAATCCCAGCAAGAAGGTAAAGTACGGATGTAGTGGCAGTCATCGTACCTTTTCCTATATTTCACCCCTGTTATTTTCCTGTCTGTGCTTGTGCGATTGTTCATTGTTACCCTATTAAATTCCCCCACAGCTGTGCTCCCTTATTCTATACGATACTCTGATTTAAGAGCTGTGGATCCTTGAATGGGATTCAAAAATGCTTATTGCTTGATTGCCCTCCTGATGTTAGCAATTGCTAAGAGAATTTACTGAAGGAGATAATGTAAGTTTGTGGTTCTGTTCACAGAACTCTCCTCTTCAATTCAGTAACGTTTGAGTAGTAATTCAATTATTCCTTGCCCTCTGATTAAGTCCTGAGAACGTAAGATTTACCTTAAGCAAGTATAAGTATGGTGGCCTCACCGTATGTATCCAACCCTATGTGTGTATCGCACATGTGTTTATATGATTTCTCGTGTTGCAGGTCCTCCTACTGCATCCCTACCTGCTCTGAGGTGGACCTCCTTTTCCTTGCAAGAGCTCTGGCTTACCTTTCGCTCTGCAAATCTCCACGTGTCCCCGGGCATATGTTCCAGTGCTCCAGTCAACTGTTTCCAGTACAAGATCGGTCCTGGAGGGTCATTAGCGTCCATGCTGGCGCCTTGAATTAGCAGATTAACGAGAAGTGTAAATATATCCCATGTAAATTGAACCCTTAGAGTTTTCATTACAATATTGAAATTTTAATCTGGCCCTCAGCCGACATCTTTCTATTTGTGGTTAAGAACTCGATCGTGGTTCAGTTCCCATCGAGTTTCAAATCCACAAAATGAAAGAGGATGCTCTGACACAGGACCACCAATCCCAGATTTCACCAAGCGTGAAAGTTGTTTTTATAGTAATTTGACACATTATGGAAAAAACAATAAAAAAAACATAAATAAAGCGAATTAAATGCTGCCTCTTTACGTTTAGAGCACACTATCAGATATTTTCATAAAATCCTATTTTACTTAATTTATCAAGAGAAAGTAAAGATATTTATTTTCATTTAATTCAGGCCGAGTAAATAATATCTAAACTTACAGACACCTAAAAAACACACCAATAGGGAAATTTCGATTAACGGTTTTTTGTTTGTGAGACTCCTTGAGAGTACCAGCATTCCCTCAAGGGAGGAGCAAGTGAAGCAAATCCTGAAATGTATGCAAGCATTGCACCAGCCCGGTTGTTTTTTTTTTTTTTTTTTTTTTTTTTTTTTGCTCTGCCCTAGGTTAGGTTAAGTTTGGGTTGGATAAGGCTAAAATCTACACGTTCCAGTTTTATGGATGTGGGAGGCAATAATGAGATCATTTTCAAGAAGTTTATATGGTTAGTTTTAAAGATATAGCGTCCCTCATTTTCCAGGGAAAGGTCAAGGTACTTGGTTATAGTATCTCTGGAAAATGCGCCTCTGATGGGGTGATGGCTTGAATATAAATTTATTGGAGAATTAAGAATTATTTTTAAACCCACCTTGAATAACATAAAGGCCTCCTCGAAGTAATTCAGTAATCATCATTTGTATACTATAAAATCACATAACTAAAAGCTAGTATATTCTTTCGCCCACATAATATTCGTCCCCTATGTCAAATGTAGTTCCTGAAAAATCTTTTATCGATTAATTGTCACATCCACTAAGTTCATGGTAATCACTTTATTTGCACCTACTGTAAATGAATTAAAAAAAGGAATTTGAGCTGTTAGACCCATGAAACAGCTGCGATAACATAACGGTAAAGGGAAATTTCGTTTACCCTAATAATAACAACTGAATACCAGGTAAACAGAATATTTCAGGCGCTAATCGATCAATTTTCAAGTCTTGATTTTAAAAAAATTACTAACGAAAACTTTAATAACTTTACCAAAATTACGTTACTAAAGCATATTATTATTATTACTATTATTATTATGATACAAACTTTCAAGGATGACAAAATTATGTTCCCCTTCATTCAACCCTCCCCCCCAGAAAAAAGAAAATTTAATATAACAGCGAGGCCAATAAGATGAAAAAAAAAAATGGCCATCTCAACGTTAGGAAAGTAAATTCATGAACTATTTTCTATGCTAGATATATCAGCACTTTGGCAACTCAACAACATATTAAGGCAAAGAGAGTAGCACCTATCGCCCCTAGTTCAGTGCTTAAAATAATCTAGTGGAAGGTAAACTGGTATTTCTTCGGAAATATATATTATCTAAAAAATAAATACTCCGGGTAGTTGGTGACAACCTTACGAGAGACTGCTTCCCAGTATTGGTAGAACTAATGATCGGAAGCAAGTGATATCCGAGATCTATTCTCTTTAGACTTTGGTGAAAACAAAATATAGATGGCATTGAATATTCCTAAATGTTCCGAACAGCTCATTTCTTGGAAAACTACATCGGAAAAAGTGCTTTTGAGGTAATCCATTTATTGTGGAAACAGTTTTGTTGGAGTTCAGTCCGATGTTTAATGATTATACTACGCCCTAATTCTTTCAAGAGCTACGATAGCTAAGAGAAACTTAATTTTGCATTCAATAGAAAGCTTTCATATGGCAGTACCACTCATATCGTATTTTCTTGACCAAGCTCAACTATCAAGGCATCATCGTACGTCATATAGTACACTTTAGACTTTGAGAAAGGGTGCTTACAGCGTCCTTTCGTCTAAACTGCATCCGCTTAGATTTTTTTTTTTTTTATTACAGCCATTCCCGTTCCCTATCTTCAGTCTTGTTGTAGAACACTAGTGATTATTACTAATTCTTACCTTAATTAAGTCTTTCTCACGCTTCTACTTTTAAATTTGAAAAATTTCCTATCTTCTATTTTCTGGATTTTTTCATCTTTCTGTCACCGGGGAACTACATCAAGCACTTACGGACGGACAACTCAAATTACATATTCTCTTATTGGAGAAAAGACAAGAAAATCAATCCACTAAAAGCTTTTACAAGAGCAACCCAATAGCGTAGTAAAGAACTGAAAAAAACTCAAGAAATTGAGACTTGGGACAAAATCCTAACTAACCTCAATCAATTATTGATGATCCAGGATCAAACTTTTCAACTCTAAAAATTGGAGCATGTTAACTTTCAAGAAAATATTATAAATCACAATCATGCCACGATCCAATTTCTATGGTTAAAACTGATAACTAAAATTAGGTAAAATTACCGGAAAATTTTACAGAATCTACGGAAAATTCAAAAGAAATAATTTTTTTTCCTTTTAAGTGTGTACTTCCATACAATTCAATACCTTTCATCCCTTTTATGTCATTTTCTGTGCAGCAAAAAAAAAAAAAAAAAAAAAAAGTATCTTTAACATAAATCATATGTAATTTGAAACGAATTACCATAGGAAAATATGTCTTTATCATTTCAAGACTGGCGAGTTCCAAGGAATTCTAGTTATTGGTGAATTTTCAAAACTACAAGTGATAAATGAATCCCATTCTATTCTGTAACTATGTATGTAAGTAGGATAAGTATCTGTGTAATGTCTCTGTCTCTGTAAGAGTAAACAGTTTCAGAACATTATATCTGATTGTTGTTAAATTAGCTGATCTTATATAGCATAAGCTCTTGCTCCTGATTAAATTATCATTCAACTATTATGCTATGATAGATGCTATGATAGGAGAGACACTTCTCTCTCTCTCTCTCTCTCTCTCTCTCTCTCTCTCTCTCTCTCTCTCTCTCTCTCTCTCTCTCTCTCTCTCTAATGTCAAAATCTACACTCTTCTTATGTTTGAGGGGTAATGTAGCCCTTGGTGAATGCAAATTTTTGAACTTGCCAGAAGGAACCTTTGAAAGAAAAGTTTTCTCTCAGTCTTATCTTCCATTTGTTTGAGGAATTGACTCTGATACTGCTGCACATTACGTAAAGGAAGCTTTTAGTCAAAAGCGTAGCACTTAATTTTTTGTTTCATCCCCACGTTTACACACGCATTCATACACACACACACACACACACACATACGTCTGTATATATATATATATATATATATATATATATATATATATATATATATATATATTATATAGATAGATAGATAGATAGATATATCACACACACACACACACACACACACACACACACACACATATATATATATATATATATATATATATATATATATATATATATATATATATATATATATATATATATATATATATATATATATATATATATATATATATATACATATATACATATATATATATATATATATATATATACATATACATATACATATATATATATATATATATATATATATATATATATATATATATATATATATATATGTGTGTGTGCGTGGGTGTGTGTGTGTGTGTGTGTGTGTGTGAAATAGATAGATATAATTATATTATCAAATCAATGCGAGACCTTTTGACACTATTTTTTGCCTGCAAGATAAATATTTTACTATTGAAATCCGGTCGACAAATAAAATAGAATCAAACACAGGCTATGAATAAATTCAAAACCAGATGTAAAATGTGGAAATATATCAACTGTATATGCATCCCGTGATATACTGAAAAACAATTTTATGCAAATCAATCTGCATTTCATAAGGTTGTGATTGTAGTATATTGTGGTAAATATTTATATATGTGTAATTAGGAAACACCCATTTTCTTTCCATTATTTTTTATTAGGGGCATATTACACGTTCTCCTGTGTATCCAGCAATTCATATCAGTGGATGGAATGAACTGAAAGCGATTAATGTATATTTTCGAAAATCTTCTACTTTATATGTGGTAAAAAACTGAAAAGTGTGCTTTTTTTATAGATAATTTTGGTCTCTCGAGGTATTCCTCGTACGGGGGGGAGGGGGGGGGGGGGGGGGGAGGGGGGGGGTTATGCCGTCAGTGCATTTCACGGGGTGTACTGTGGGCATTACTAAAGTTTCTTTCTTCGGCTCCTATCAGCGACTCCTTTCGTTCCAGTTACTGTACCCCCCTTCATATTACCTTTCTTCCATCTCGCTATCCGCCCTCTCCTAACAATTATTTAATAGTGCAACAGCAAGGTTCCCCCCTGTTATACCTTCTAAACCTACCTGCTTAATTTCCCCTCCATTGTTGAATGACTCATAGGTCCCAGCGTTTAGCCTCTGACCTAAACTCTATATTCCATTCAAGGTATTACCAAAGAGGATACTGAGATAAAATGTAGCATAATTTAGAAAACCTCACTGAAAATAACATTGATGATATTGAACATTCCCTGAATAAAGGTTCTCTCTCAGAGAAATTCAGAGGGTGAATGGGATTTTGTTTTCATTCTGTTCAAGTCTGTCCTTTATCCAAAGGCTCGAGCCCATTAATCCCTCATGGCGCCAGGGATGATGAGATGCAGCACGAAGAAGACATATTCAAAGGCAGCCATTGTCTTGGAGACGTGGAGCAGGAGAAATGAAGGTTATTTTTCATAAACAGACAAAGACAGTTTGGAGCCCCTGAGCTTAGTAATCTTGCGGGTGTCCGTCGAATTAGGAGATAAAGAATATGGGGAAGAGTGAGAGAGACACTTAAATTAGGTCGTGAAATGGAAGATGATAACTTTCCAGCTGTAATAAAATCCAATATAGAGGTCTTTGGGAATATTTGTTCCTGATAAATGATAAAAAAAGTTGTATTCCAAGTGTTCCCCAATAAGAAAAATCACAAACATACAAACCGAGATATATCTTGCTATTCTTTCTTTTATGAAAACACTGAAGGTAAAATCTATATTTTTCCTTTCGTAAAAGACGATTTTAGATGTCATAAAACAAGTTTCTGTAATATCAATATGTTGCCGTAAACCTTACTAGGATTCAATAATTGCACCAAAGCATCCGGACTACAGTAAAAGAAAGACTGAATGTCTCCCCATTCGCATCGAAGGAGCTTTTTCTAGGAATAAATAAGTCTAGGATTTATAAACTCCGTCTCTATGGCAACCAGACTCCCTAACATCTCTTCAGTTATTTCAGAACATTAGATTAGAATTCAAGGTGCTACACACACACACACACACACAAATAAAAACATGGATATTCATTGGTTTTCCTTGAAAGAAACGAAGACACAAAATATTCGGAGTCTTTTATCTCGGCTTTCATACAAGACATCTTGTTTCAGACGCTGGGGAGGCGAATCCTCTCCCCCTGAATAGTTAAAGAACAGACAGACATATGGCTGAGAGCTACCATGAACTCTGACACGAGAAAAAATCGCGAGCATTATTTGTGTCACGTAATAAATGAATCAAATAAATATGCTATGTTACGCTTAGGTGAAGGTTATTTGAAATTAGAGGATGGTATCATTAGAATGATATGAACATCGTCGTGTTTTTATTGTTAATGTGAGTCGGATAAACTACTCTAGGAGTCAGAACAATTTACCCTATATGAATAAAATTGTACTATTCAAATAAAAGTGTTATTTTATAGTGTTTGAAAAAGAATGGACATCAAGTAATTTCGCTTTTTTTGCAACATTACATTTTTATCCGTTAGTGAACATTAAATAATATTTGTTAAAGAGTAAAATAAACACCCATTACTTCTTAAGCAAAAAGGATTCTCATTTTGGGAATAAAATAGAAGCGAAATATAACAAAATCGTTAGACACAATTTTTCGTATAGGCGATATATATATATATATATATATATATATTATATATATATATATATTATATTATATATATATCTATATATATATATATATATATATGTGTGTGTGTGTGTGTGTGTGTGTGTGTGTGTGTGTGTATGTGTTATATTATAATAATTTTTTTTTCTGTTAACTGATGGTTGATAAGTGGATGCGGTGAGCAATGACATTCTTTGAAAACGTAGATGTCATCAATTTGACTCTCCGTGGAAACAGAAATCTTAAAAGGCAGGTTGCAGCATTAGCTCTGAAAATGTTGACACAATCACTTGGGATGGCGCCTGGTGGAAGTCGCTGCCTAATCACAACGGACCACGTCTTGTGTCTGTGCAGGGATCTGGTTTTGAGTAGATTTACGGGCGTGATAATAAGCTGTTATGACATCACATATCCATTCCAGTGCAATGAATTTGTGACGAATCAATGACGTCCTTATATGGGAGTGTCTTGTGATAAGTTCATGCTTGTGTATGTACGAGCTATTTCCCTTACGTAATGGGAAAGTAAGATAACTGGGCTCTTAGAAGCCGCCCCATGTCTGATGTATTTAGGGATTGTGTTCACCACTAGAATGGGTAAGCGTACTTTTAAGCCCTAGTGTGGCTGTCTTTTTATATTTTAAACTCCTTTATATATATTATAGAATATATATATATATATATATAGATACTAATATATTTAGATATATAATATATAATATTATATATATATACAGATTATATTTTATTTCATATCTTAATTTATTAATATTCATATATATATATATATATCTATATAATATATAATATATAATATATAATAATCTAGATATAATAGTTACTGTGTTGTCTGTGTGTGTGTGTGTGTGTGGTGTGTGTGTGTGTGGTGTGTTGTGTGTGCGGTTTGCTAGATGGAATCTGGACATTCATTTCTAGTATCTGTTTTAT
>NC_061089.1:83329489-83336989 GCF_015104395.2 Macrobrachium nipponense
TACGATAATGCCTTGATAGTTGAGCTTGGTCAAGAAAATACGATATGAGTGGTAATGCCATTTGAAAGCTTTCTATTGAATGCAAAATGAAATTTCTCTTAGTTATCGTAGCTCTTGAATGAATTAGGGCGTAAGATACTCATTATACATAGGAATGAACTCCAACAAAACTGTTTCCACAGTAAATTGATTACCTCAAAAGCACTTTTTCTTATGCACTTTTCCAAGAAATGAGCTGTTCGGTACATTTAGGAATATCCAATGCGATCTACTATTTTGTTTTGACCAAAGTCTAAAAAGAGTAGATCGTGGATATCACTTGCTTCCGATCATTATTTCTACCAATACTGGGTCACAGTTCACTGTCCAGGTTGTCAACAACTTCCCGGAGTCTTCACTTTTTAGATAATATATAGTTCCGAAACAATACCAGTTTACTTTCCACTAGATTACTTTAAGCACTGAACTAGCACGTGCCCATAGTTCTTGTGCCCCAAGGGTCAAATGGTGCTACTCTCTTCGCCTTAATATTTTGCTGAGTTGCCAAAGTCCCAATATATCTAGCATAGAAAATAATTCATGAATTTACTTTCCTAACTTTGAGATGGCCATTTTGTCCCGCCAAACCCCACCACCCCACACCCCATCCCCGTTTTGGTTGGGGGAGGGGGGGGGGGGGGAGGGGGGGTGGGGGAGGTTGGTGAGAAGGGGAACATGATATTTGTCATCTTTGATATTTTCATTTCAAGTCATTTCCTTGTTTTTATTTGTATCATAATAATAATAAATAATAATATAATAATAATAATAATAATAATAATAATAATATAATAATAATAATATAATAATAATAATATAATCACGACAGACACAGTCACACACAACTAAAGAAAATGCCAACTGAAGCCCACAAGGTCCCGATGAAGGCCAAAAATCCAAAAAAATGGACACTGGCTCAAAAACTTCAAGGCCTACCCCCACCCACGAATAGCAGAACAACTCCAGCATTGTATCTCAAATCACCATGCACCCAAATGGATAACCACAGGAAGAACATCCTTAGTACAAAAAGACAAGAGTAAGGGGAATATCACCTGCCTACCAATAATGTGGAAGTTGCTAACAGGTATCATCAGCGAAAGGCTATACAACTACCTAGAGAATACAAACACCATCCCCCACCAACAGAAAGGCTGCAGAAGGAAGTGTAGGGGCACAAAAGACCAGCTCCTGATAGACAAAATGGTAATGAAGAACAGTAAGAGAAGGAAACCCAACCTAAGCATGGCATGGATAGACTATAAGAAAGCCTTCGACATGATACCACACACATGGCTAATAGAATGCCTGAAAATATATGGGGCAGAGGAAAACACCATCAGCTCCTCAAAAATACAATGTGCAACTGGAATACAATACTTACAAGCTCTGGAATAAGACTAGCAGAGGTTAATATCAGGAGAGAATCTTCCACAGCGACTCACTGTCCCCACTACTCTTCGTAGTAGCCATGATTCCCATGACAAAAATACTGCAGAAGATGGATGCTGGGTACCAACTCAAGAAAAGAGGCAACAGAATTAACCATCTGATGTTCATGGACGACATCAAGCTGTATGGTAAGAGCATCAAGGATATAGATACCCTAATTCAGACTGCAAGGATTGTATCTGGGGACATCAGGATGGAGTTTGGAATAGAAAAATGCGACTTAGTCAACATACAAAAGGGCAAAATAACGAGAACTGAAGGGATAAAGCTACCAGATGGGAGCAACATCAAACACATAGATGAGACAGGATACAAATACCTGGGAATAATGGAAGGAAGGGATATAAAACACCAAGAGATGAAGGACACGATCAGGTGAGAATATATGCAGAGACTCAAGGCGATACTCAAGTCAAAACTCCAATGCCGGAAATAATGATAAAAGCCATAAACACTGGGCAGTGCCAGTAATCAGATACAGCGCAGGAATAGTGGAATGGACGAAGGCAGAACTCTGCAACATAGACCAGAAAACTAGGAAACATATGACAATACACAAAGCACTACACCCAAGAGCAAATACGGACAGACTATACATAACACGAAAGGAAGGAGGGAGAGGACTACTAAGCATAGAGGACTGCGTCAACATCGAGAACAGAGCACTGGGGCAATATCTGAAAACCAGTGAAGACGAGTGGCTCAAGAGTGCAATGGAAGAAGGACTGATAAAAGTAGACGAAGACACAGAAATATACAGAGACAGGAGAATGACAAACAGAACAGAGGAATTGCACAACAAACCAATGCACGGACAATACATGAGACAGACTAAAGAACTGGCCAGCGATGACACATGGCAATGGTTACAGAGGGGAGAGCTCAAGAAGGAAACTGAAGGAATGATAACAGCGGCACAAGATTAGGCTGTAAAAACCAAATATATCCAAAGAACGATAGATGGAAATAACATCTCTCCCATATGTAGGAAGTGCAATACGAAAAATGAGACCATAAACCACATAGCAAGTGAATGTCCGGCACTTGCACAGAACCAGTACAAAAAGAGGCATGATTTAGCGGCAAAAGCCCTCCACTGGAGCCTGTGCAAGAAACATCAGCTACCTTGCAGTAATAAGTGGTACGAGCACCAACCTGAAGGAGTGATAGAAAACGATCAGGCAAAGATCCTCTGGGACTATGGTATCAGAACAGATACGTGCAAACAGACCAGATCTGACGTTGATTGACAAAATCAAAAAGAAGGTATCACTCATTGATGTCGCAATACCATGGGACACCAGAGTTGAAGAGAAAGAAAGGGAAAAAATGGATAAGTATCAAGACCTGAAAATAGTAATAAGAAGGATATGGGATATGGCAGTGGATATTATACCCATAATCATAGGAACACTAGGCACGATCCCAAGATCCCTGAAAAAGAATCTGGAAAAACTAGAGGCTGAAGTAGCTCCAGGACTCATGCAAAAGAGTGTGATCCTAGAAACGGCTCACATAGTAAGAAGAGCGATGGACTCCTAAGGAGGCAGGATGCAACCCGGAACCCCACACTATAAATGCCACCCAGTCGAATTGGAGGACTGAGATAAAGCAAAAAAAAAATAATAATAATAATAAAATAATAATAATAATAATAATAATAACAATAATAAGAATAATAAATAAGCTTAAGTAACGTAATTTTGGTAAAGTGATTAAAGTTTTCGTCGGTAATTCTTTAGAAATCAAGATTTGAAAATTGATAGATTAGCGCCTGAAATATTCTGTTTACCTTGGTTTTCTGTTGTTATTATTAGGATTAATGAACTCTCTCTTTACCGTTATGTTATCGCAGCTGTTTCATGGGTTTAAAAGTTTAAGTGCCTTTTTTCAATTCATTGACAGTAGATACAAATAGAATGATTACCAGGAACTTAGTGGATGTGACAATTAATCGATAAAAAAATTTTCAGGAACTACATTTGACATAGTAGACGAATGTTATGTGGGCGAAAGAATATACAGGCTTTTAACTACGTGATTTTATAGTATAAAAATGATGAATACTGAATTACTTCGAGAAGGCCTTCATGTTATTCAAGGTGGGTTTAAAAATAATTCTTAATTCTCCAATAAATTTATATTGAAGCCATCACCCCATCAGAGGAGCATTTTCCAGAGATACTATAATCAAATACCTTGACCTTTCCCTTCAAAATGAGGGACGCTATATCTTTAAAACTAACCATATAATCTTCTTGAAAAAGATCTCATTATGCTTCCCACACCTATATTATTCTAACTTGTAGAATTTACCCTTACCTAACCCAACCTAACCTAACCTAGGGACATAAAAAAAAAAAAAACAGTCTGGTACCATACTAGCATACATCTCAGAAATTTGCCTCAGTTGTTCCTCCCCTGAAGGAATGTTGGTACTCTCAGGGAGATTCATAACCAAAAAACCGTTAATCGAAATTTCCCTATTAGTTTCTTTTTCAGGTGTCTGTAAGTTTAGATATTATTTACTCTGCCTGAATTAAATGAAAACAAATATCTTTATTTTCTCTTGATAACTTGAGTAAAATAGGATTTTATGAAGATATCTTATAGTGTGCTGTAAACGTAAAGAGGCACCATTTAATTCGCTTTATTTATGTTTTTTTATTGGCTTTTCCTCACGCTTGGTGAAATCTGAGACTCGTGTTCCTGTGTCAGAACATCCTCTTTCATTTTGTGGATTTGAGAATCGATGGGAACTGAACCACGATCGAGTTCTTAACCACAAATAGAAAGATGTCTGCTGAGGGACAGATTAAAATTTCAAGGGGAAATTGTAATGATAACTCTAAGGGTTCAATTTACAAGGGGTATATTTACACTTCTTGTTAATCTGCTAATTCTAGGCGACAGCATGGATGCTTATGACCCTCCAGGGCCGATCTAGTACTGGAAAAAGTTGCCTAGAGCGCCGGAACATGTGCCCGGGGACACGTGAAGATTTGCAGCGCGAAAGGTAAGCCAGAGCTCTTGCGAGGAAAAGGAGTTCCACCTCACAGCAGGTAGGGATGCAGTAGGAGGACCTGCAACACGAGAAATCATATAAACACATGTGCGATACACACATAGGGTTGGACACATGCGGTGAGGCCACCAGTACTTAGACTTGCTTAAGGTAAATCTTACGTTCTCAAGACTTAATCAGAGGGCAAGGAATAAATGAATTACTGCTCAAACGTTACTGTATTGAAAAGGAGGGTTCTGTGAACAAACCCACAAGCCTACGTTGTCTCCTTTAGTAAACTCTTTTAGCAATTGTTAATATAATGAGGGCAATCAAGCATTAAGCATTTGTGTACCCAAGTCAAGGGAACCACAGCTCTTAAATCAGATCATCTTACAGAATAAGGGAGCGCAGCTGTGGGGGAATTTAAGAGGGTATCAATAAACAATCGCACAAACACAGACAGGAAAATAACAAGGGTGAAATATAGAAAAAGGTACGATGACTGACACTACATCCGTACTTTACCTTCTTGCTGGGATTTTTGCTTCGTGGAAAACTCAGAAAAAAGAAGGGAATTCACTCCAAAGGCGTCAGGTAACGGTCCAAGGCTGACTATGTGGGGCACTTTGGCATATGCGCAAAGGGGCAGCCACGCATGTGTGGCGTTCCAAACTGGACGAGGGCTGGGCACTTCTGAAACCGATTAAATTTTGCCGACCTCTTTTATTAATTCATCCCTGGCCTGGTGCTGTTTCTCTCGCTTAACTCTCAGGTCTTCGGGTCCAACTTCCGGTGTGTCTGTAAAAACTGCGAGTTGCAGACAAACAAAGAGAGAAATGCGCGCGCGAAAGAGAAGGCGATTTCCTTGTGCTTGTTCACCCCCCATTTTACTCCATTTAGTTGCGAAATTGGGGGAAAATCCCTAATAATTGTGATAAATTTAACTATTTATGATGCATCATATTATCAACGAAACGCCATGATATCCGACAATACTATGTCCCATTCGGGCACGATTTCGAAAATCATGATATTCCGTTAGAGGGATTCATAAAATCACATGAACACAATGATTTAAGTGGTGTTACCATGACCATATATTTACGGCTAAATTATGCAGATTTAGTCAACTGAGAGTTAGGAACTTAATTTGGATGCTTAACAACGGTAGAGTGATGATGTTGCACATTAGAAGTAAACTTCAATTTTTTTTTGTTAGGCAACGAAGTTAGTGCCTTTTTAGTCATTACTGTAAACCATTCTAAACATATTGTTGTATAAGGTAATGAGAAACGTATAATAATTATTTCCAACATTTCCCCATCAGGTAAAAAGGGCTGAATTCTATCATCATTGTGTACACTGTAATTTTTAGATCTTCCTATAATTTCCTTTATGTGAATTCCTTCTTATATGTTGTTAACAAGATAAACCTTTTGTATTCATTATTGGCCATTGATATATATCTACAGTGTATATGTATAATCTAAATCTTAAAACACTTGCCTGGGCAATATTCTTTTTACAGTTCTTTATTAATCAAGAGTTTTGGTATAGTAATATTTTTTTGTACTTTTCTCTAACAGTGAAAGGTAATTGTTATAAAATGTTACTGGTTTAAAATTAAATTTTACCACATTATTAAATTTTGTTAAAAATAGTGCTCAGTTCAGGTAAGTATAAACAACTGAAAATTTATTTTATTATTGGCTTGGTAAGATTTATGGACCATAGAGTCCTTCATTTCCTTAGATATACTACCCCTGTTTTCTAATACTTTCATAGGGTTGATAACTCATATAAATAGGTGTACCTGGGGTTGATAACTTTTGTGAGAAATCCTTATTTTTGAGCTTTAACCATATTTGCTTTGCGTTGTTTCATTAACCACTGACGTGCATCCACGAGTGAATACTTCTTAATGAAAAAAAATAATGCTATTATTATTCATACTAGATCATTCATGGATATTTTCTTTTTCATTTATTCTTTAATCTTTGTTTTCAAAGAATGAAGGAAAGATTAATAAATACAAAATTTACGCAAAAGTAATATAAAATTTTTGTTTACTGACTTTAGTGTAGCTATTCAACTTTTAGACCAAATCCAGAGTTTAACATTCTTACTAGGAAGTGCACGATACAATATGACTTACCGAGGTTTCAATAGTATGCATACTTAAATCACATTTCTTAAAGATTTTATGGGGGTTCTATTGCAATTGCTAATAGAAACATTGCAGAAAACTTAAATAGAAAGTGCTTGGAATTATTCCTAATTTTATGAATAAAAAAATATATTTCAAATTTGATCTCATTCGAGTTCTCCTGAATTTTTTTTTTTTTGGACATCTTTCCTTTTAACAAGCTTATTAAAATATAGATCAATGATTCATCAATTCTAACAATATAGTTGTCATTCATATATTCATATTTCATTAAAAATCTTATTTATTGTTTCTATTTTATCATTTTTTTTCATAGTTTACCCGAACATCTATCTGCTTTGTAAGTTACTTTAGCTTATACTTGTATTATCCCGTCAAGAAAGAACTGCATTAATTCAAGAACTGGTAATGTCTGTGAATTTTTGAAGTATCTATTTTAGTTTTGTGTCGTTTCAGTTTATCCTAAAATTGCAAGATAAGGTCCTTAGAATTTTAAGAAAAACTGAAAATCTCCTTCACACATACAAAGGAAGTGAAAACTCTATCTGCTTCCAGCATCGTTCGTCGAAATAAACTATTTTTAACCAAATGATATGGTATTATAATAGAAGGAAGACTATATTGGACGAATCCGAACGGATCATCATCTTAATGACTGACTGATTACGGATGGGAAAAGCTTGATTCAATTACAACCTGCGAGGAAGAAGTCCTTTGTTTTTCCTATTAGTTCTTCTTATCATATAAAGGCAAACAATCCTCATGGAAACGAGTATCCCCTTTTTTGATCCGTGATATCAAAACGATGCGACAATCACGGGCGAAATTAAATCAA
>NC_061089.1:83343999-83375610 GCF_015104395.2 Macrobrachium nipponense
ACAAAAACAAAGACACGCCATACAGCACTTCATCAAGTCTACTCATCACTAATCACTGCATTTTACAGTATAATACCCAAGTCACAAAGCTTTACATCAACACAACATATAATTCACTGTAACATCAAAAAGTTAGTGGCAACCAACGTAACATCACACAAGAAAATGTCCAAAGGATAAACAATACATTACCATATATTCCTCAAAACTTGATACACTATTATAATCACTTGTTTGTTTCAGCTCCAACGAAAATCATCGTTTTGGGCCTTTATATACCCGACTCACGCTAGACATCCATGGACCAAATATAATTTTTCGGTACATTATCCTTGGCGACAACCGCCTACGCCAAGCGCTACTGCCATCTGTTGTCTAGTGTACACTTTTTTTGTATGCAATTATCAATTTTCAACCTTTTCTGCAATTTTGCATTCAATAAATCAATATTCCTTTACATTCCCCCCCTTTTAACTCAGCGGCTCTCTCCTCAGTCCATGCTGAATTTTCACTCGTACAGTCTTAAACATTAGCTACTTCCATTTAGCAGCTATCGGAGACTGCCACGTCGTTGGTAACAAGCACTTTCCTTTAAATAATCAACAGATCTAGAGAGAATCTGCAATGACATTTTCTTTGCCTGCTATATGGTGAATATTTAGTTCGAATGGTTGCAAAAATAAAGATCATCTTAAGATTCTCTTATTGTTGTGCTTAATTTATTAATAAAGGTTAAAGGGTTATTATCAGTATATACGTTATTTCAAAGTTACTGTTAAGCAAGTATATCTCAAATTGCATTAAACTCAAAATTAAACTTAAAGCTTCTTTTTCAACAATACTGTAATTTAACTGGTGGCTATTATATTTCTTTGAAAAGTAAGATACAGGGTGTAAAACACCATTATATTCCTGTAATAATACACTGCCAGCTCCTACTTCACTGGAGTCTACCTGTAACTTGAATGGTAGATTAAAGTCTGGGGATTTCAGCACTGGCTTAGACATTAACATGAGCTTAAGTTTATTAAAGGCATCGTCACATTCCTTTGACCACACACAAAATTCACATCCTTTGTCAGCAACTCTGTTAATGGGTAGCTACATCTGAAAAGTTCTTAAAAATTTTCTGTAATACCCCACTGTTCCCAAAAATTTCATCACTCCACGTTTAGATGTAGGGAGGGTCAAATTTCTTTATGATCTCAAATATGACATCACAGGTTTCACTTGGCCACTTCCTATTTCATGTCCTAAATATTGAACAGTAGTTTTTCCAAATTCACATTTGGCAAGGTTTATCGTAACATTGAATTCCAATAACCTCTTAAAAACATCATATACTTTTTTAATGTGATCTTCCCAGGTTTCTCCAACTATAATAATGTAATCTAAATAAACAAATACACCTTCGAGATCCTTCAAGATATAATTCATCTGACGTTGGAATGTCAGAGGTGCATTACATAAACCAAATGGCATTACCTTATAATTATAAAGTCCATGGGGTGTAACAAATGCAGCAATATCCCTGCTGTTTTTGTCTAACTCAATTTGATAGTATCCTTTCAATAAATCAATTTTACTTAAAAAAGGAAACTTTGCTACATTATCAATTATATCTTCTACTCTGGGCATAGGATATGAATCTTTTATAGTTACATTATTTACCTTTCGATAGTCTGTACACATTCTTGCACTTCCGTCAGGTTTGTCGACTAGAATACATGGGCTAGCCCATTCACTATGGCTTTCCTCTGCTAGTCCGTGTTTCAGTAAATAAGCAACTTCGGTCTTTAACTGTTGTTGTTGCCTCGGCGACATTCTGTATGGACGCTGACTTATTGGAGTCTCTTCTCTCAACCTGATTTTATGCTGTACTCCTTTTATCCTTTTAGGATTGTCTGAAAACAGATCTGAAAATTTTTGAATTAGCACTTTAAAATCATGCTGCTGTTCAGCAGATAAATGAATACATAACTTCCTAAATTTTTCATCATCACTCAAATAATCTGTATTTTTTAATCTAATTTCAATTTCTTCTTCAACGTCTTTTTCATCCTCCTCTTTTGCAATTGACAACACTCCACTGCATTCGTTATACTTCTTTAATTTGTTAATATGGAAAGTTTTAACTTTCCTCTGTCCTGTAGGAAATTGAATTCGATAATAAACATCACTTACTTTTTCCTTCACCGTGCAAGGTCCTATATACTTCTGGTTAAAAACCTTACCAGCTGTAGGGAGATACACTAGAACCTTATCTCCTATGTCGAGTTCACGTTTTGCAGCCTTTTTGTCGTAGTTTCTTTTCATCTCTTCTTGTACTACTTTGAGATTCTCATGTGCTACTTTCCATATTTTCTTTATCTTTTCCTTCATTTCTTGTAACGTGATAGAATCCTTCTCATCTGAAATCAACTGATTCTTTATCACCTCCATGGGTGACCTTACCTGATGGACATATTCTAACTGAAAAGGAGAATAGCCTAACGATGAATGTACGCTATCACGAACGGCAAATAGCAACATTGGTATGTAGACATCCCATTCCTTTTCATTTTCACAACAGTACGTGCGAAGCATGGTTTTGAAGGTTCGATGAAATCGTTCTACCACTCCTGGGCTCTGTGGGTGATAAGGAGACGATAAGCAATGCTTAATATTCTGACACGCTAAAAATGAGGTAAACTTTCTAGACGTAAAGTTGGTTCCTTGGTCGGTTTTGAACTTCTTTTGGCAAACCTACCAGCGAGAAGAACTTGTTAAGCGCTTCAATTATCTTATCAGCACTCACAGTTCTTAAAGGAATAGCCTCTGGAAATCTGGTAGCACTACACATAATTGTCAGCAAATACTCGTTACCTTTGCTAGACCTAGGCAGAGGTCCTACACAATCCAAAACCAGTTTATCAAAGGGTTCTCCTGGAACTTCAATGGGTTGCTATGACATCACCTTAGGGTCATGTTGAGCTTTACCTACTTTTTGACATAAATCACAATTTTTACAATATTCACTACAATCTTTCTGCATCTTAGGCCAAAAAAAATACCTTAATAATTTCTCATAAGTTTTGTTTATACCTAAATGACCAGAATAACTACAGTCATGAGCATACCTAGAACAAAATTCCTATAACTACTTGGAATGCCACTTGTTCTACAACATCATTAACATTTCTACTCTTGAACTTTCTCATTAGGATTCCATCCTTTAAAAAGTAACACTTGCCTTCCTTCTCGATATCATTTATATCAACAAGGGCATTATCTCTTATTACCTTCAAATTATCATCTTCAATTTGAGATTTAACAAATTCTTCCTTATTAACTTTCAGCATTCGCAAAGGAGTACTGACTTTACTTACTTTTAGTGTTTCCGGACTATCTTTAAACAAGTTTTGTAAATCCAAACCGTCGTCATCATTTACCTTTCCTTCGGCACTCTTACTTCTTGTAGTAACTCCACAAGCAGGAAATAAGTTTGGAAATGTACATTCAACTTCTGTAATAAATGAAGAATTAAAGGGTTTTTCTGTCAAATTGGATTACTGCTACCACAAAAACTTTGTCTCCACATACATCATTCCAAGAATTAACTCTACTCCTGACACTGGGATTTCTCTCACAAGCAATTTTTAACATATCCCGAAATTAACGGAGTTTCTAACCTTACTTCTACTAATGGAGCTGAAAACTCAGGTCCCAAACCCACGCAGAAGTACATACTCTCCAGTATCCTTCCACTGGTCATACATATTTCTTATCATTACAGACTGTACCGCTCCGGTATCTCTTACCACCTTACTTTCCTTTTTTCAACAAAAGGGAGGTGTAACCAACCATCTCCCATAAAAGGGTCATACATTCAGTACCTTTGGATGTGGACTTCTCTTCAGGTAGTCTCACTCCATTCCTTTTACAATATCCTCAATACAAACCAACATTACTAATATTTTGAACATCATTGTTAACCCATTTTGTAACCTATATTCTCATCAACATTACATATATTATTACTGTCGATGCTATCGTTACAATACCTCTTACCTGGCCTAAGGGGAGAAGCAAACAAACAAGGACCTCTGTCACCACATGCTTGTTGGTTGATTCAACAATGCAATGGTATTTTCAGGTTTATGATCATCCTTAAAATGTACAGGTTTATCTTTAACTTTATTTACCACTTGAATTGGACGGTTTGTTGTGTGATGTGGACAACTCCTACTGATGTGTCCTGGTTTGGCCACAACTGAAACATACAAAATCTCTAAAATTTTGCGCCTATATTTTGGTAACTAGGTGTAAACTGATCATTTACAATGTATCCTGCTTGTCCAGCACTAACACTAGGACCAGAATTATATCGACTTGCCCCTCTACCCACCTCTATTAAAGGATTTATTATAGACTCCACGAAGAGATACCTGTGAACTCGTAGTCTTACCTTGTGCCTTGTAATTTTGCTGCTCTTCCCAAACTCTGCTCCTTCCAATTTTAGGAGTGACGTCAGTATTATATAACTTATGGGTCAATGCATAATTATCAGACAATCTAGTGGCTTCATCGACATTATCTACATCAGTTCATCCAAATATGTTTTAATAAGTGGATTAATACCATCCTTGAACTGCTCAAGCAAGATAAGTTCCTGAAGTTTACCGAAATCACCATTAACTTCTCGGGCATTCATCCACCTATCATACCACAGGCGTTGTTCCCGTGCATACTCCATATGAGTACGACTGTCTCTTTTTATCCAGCTTCTGAACTTCTCTCTATACCTCTCTGGCACCCATTCATAGGTTTCAAAACTTCGGATTTAACTCTCTCATAATCCTTAGAATCATCTAAAGATAAGCAGCAAATACTTCCCTAGCCTTTCCTCGAAAGGAGGTTAGAACCAACGTGCTCCATGACGTTCTCGGCCATTCACGCTGTTTCTGCTACTTTCTCAAATTGTAAAAAAATGCATCCACTTCATTTTCAACAAAAATTGGTACACTTTTTACTGCATTGTCTATTCTAAAAGATTTTGGTATTTCTCTGGACTTTTCTTCTACTTCAAGTTCTTCATCTCTAGCTCTATCCTCTTTTGCTCAACTTCAGTTTTCTACCTTCTTTTGCTCAACTTCAGCTTCTACCTTCTTTGCTCAACTTCAGCTTCTACCTTCCTAACCTTTTCAGCTCTCTCATTTTCTAACTTCTTTAGTTCAACAGCTTTTCTCACTCTCCTTTTCAGCTCTCTTATTCTCCAATCTAACTATTTGCAAATGAATCTGCATCTGCTCATACTCATCCCTTCATAAACAAGTTTTGGATTTTTTTGGGTTTAACCTTGTGTGACTTGGTTTTTTTCACGTACGGCTTTGGCACCTTCCTCTTCACTTGCATTCCCTCTGTATTATTCTCACTTGCGCTTTGCTGGCTATCAGTTTCTTGCCCTTCCCAACTCATTATTAACAACCCTTCCTTATCAGACAAAATGCCTAAAGTCATTAGCGCCTCACTTACATTATTTGAGATTTTCTTGCTTCCTTGCAGATTCTGATACTTCTACATAATAGTACCTAGCTAGAACAATCCAGTGTATTTTAGTTATACCTTCTAACTTTTCACCACTAGGACTACGTATGAAATCTTTCAAAAATCAAACATCTTTAATAACCTGCTCAAAATAACACAGCAAGACAAATATTATAGCACTAACACTATCACAACTCTCCTCCCCCCTCTCTAAAGTACATGAAGTACTGAAAAGCAATTAATAGTAGGGATACGTCAAGTTATGGTCAAATACACTAGACATGAATAAAGCAAATTAATAAGGATACGTTCGGGTTTCGTTCGATAGAATGAGTAAACACTGAGTATGGATATGTTCGAGTTTCGTTCGATAGAATGAGCAAAAACTGAGTAGGGATACGTTCGGTTTCGTTCGACAGATGAGCAAAGAAGAGTAGGATACGTTCGGGTTTCGTTCGACAGCCCCCATGTAACATAAAAAAATCTCTCTCTACGGTAAGGATTTACGAGAGAATATATCAGGAAACAGTGACAACCCACTATAACTTAAAATGTACTTTAATAACAATTAGTAAGGAAATTAAAGTCACAAACAGAACATTAAACAACTTACGGACGTATTACACAAAAACAAAGACTCGCCATACAGCACTTCATCAAGTCTACTCATCACTAATCACTGCATTTTACAGTATAATACCCAAGTCACAAAGCTTTACATCACAACATATATTCACTGTAACATCAAAAAGTTAGTGGCAACCAACGTAACATCACACAAGAAAACGTCCAAATGGATAAACAATACATTACCATATATCCTCAAAACTTGATACACTATTATAATCACTTGTTTGTTTCAGCTCCAACGAAAATCATCGTTTTGGGCCTTTATATACCCGACTCACGCTAGACATCCATGGACCAATTATCATTTTTCGGTACATTATCCTTGGCGACAACCGCCTACGCCAAGCGCTACTGCCATCTGTTGTCTAGTGTACACTTTTTTTGTATGCAATTATCAATTTTCAACCTTTTCTGCAATTTTGCATTCAATAAATCAATATTCCTTTACAAATATATATATATATATATATATATATATATATATATATATATATATATGATATATATATATATATAGATATATATATATAGATATATATATATATTATATATATATATATATCTATACATATATATATATATATATATATATATATATATATAGCTATATATATATATATATATCTATATATATATATATATATATATATCTATATATATATATATATATATATATATATATATATATATATATATATATATATATATATATATATATATATATAGATATATATATATATATATATATATATATAGATATATAGTATATATATATATATAGATATATATATATATATATATATATATATACTATATATATATTATATATATATATATATATATATGTAGATATATATATGTATATATATATATATATATATATATATATATATATATATATATATATATATATATGTATATATATATGTAGTATATATATATATATATATATATATATATATATATATATAAATATATATATATATATATATGTATGTATGTATGTATATATATATATATATATATATATATATATATATATTATATATATATACAGACGTATGTGTGTGTTTTTTTTTGTGTGTGTGCGTGTGTGTATGAATGCGTGAGTAAACGTGGGGATGAAACAAAAAAAAATTAAGTGCTACGCTTTTGACTCAAATAAAGCTTTACTTTATGTAATGTGCAGCAGTATCAGAGTCAATTCCTCAAACAAATGGAAGATAAGACTAAGAGAAAACTTTTCTTTCAAAGATTCCTTCTGGCAAGTTCAAAAATTTACATTCACCAAGGGCTACAAACATAAGAAAAGTGTAGATTTTGACATTAGAGAGAGAGAGAGAGAGAGAGAGAGAGAGAGAGAGAGAGAGAGAGAGAGAGAGAGAGAGAAGTGTCTCTCCTATCATAGCATCTATCATAGCATAATAGTTGAATGATAATTTAATCAGGAGCAAGAGCTTATGCTAGCATAAGATCAGCTAATTTAACAACAATCAGATAATAATGTTCTGAAACTGTATACTCTTACAGAGACAGAGCATTCACACAGATACTTATCCTACTTACATACATAGTTTACAGAATAGAATGGGATTCATTTATCACTTGTAGTTTTGAAAATTCACCAATAACTAGAATTCCTTGGAACTCGCCAGTCTTGAAATGATAAAGACATATTTTCCAATGGTAATTCGTTTCAAATTACATATGATTTATGTTAAAGATACTTGTTTTTTTTTTTTTTTTTTTTTTTTTTTTTGCTGCACAGAAAATGACATAAAAGGGATAAAGGTATTATTGTATGGAAGTACACACTTAAAAGGATAAAAAATTTATTTCTTTTGAATTTTCCGTAGATTCTGAAAAATTTTCCGGTAATTTTACCTAATTTTAGTTATCAGTTTTAACCAAAGAAATTGGATCGTGGCATGATTGTGATTTATAATATTTTCTTGAAAGTTAACAAGCTCCAATTTTTAGAGTTGAAAAGTTTGATTCCTGAATCATCAATAATTGATTGAGGTTAGTTAGGATTTTGTCCCAAGTCTCAATTTCTTGAGCTTTTTTCAGTTCTTTACTACGCTATTGGGTTGCTCTTGTAAAAGCTTCTAGTGGATTGATTTTCTTGTCTTTTCTTCAATAAGAGAATATGTAATTTGAGTTGTCCGTCAGTAAGTGCTTGATGTAGTTCCCCGGTGACAGAAAGATGAAAAAATCCAGAAAATAGAAGAAAGGAAATTTTTCAAATTTATAAGTAAAAGCGGGAGAAAGACTTAGTTACACTAAGAATTAGTAATAATCACGAGTGTTCTACAACTAGATAGAAGAGAGGGATTGGGAGTGGCTGTAAAAAAAAAATAATAAAAACTTAGCAGATGTAGTATAAGACGAAAGGACGCTGCAAGCACCCTTTCTCAAAGTCTAAAGTGTACCATATGAAGTACGATAATGCCTTGATAGTTGAGCTTGGTCAAGAAAATACGATATGAGTGGTAATGCCATTTGAAAGCTTTCTATTGAATGCAAAATGAAATTTCTCTTAGCTATCGTAGCTCTTGAATGAATTAGGGCGTAAGATACTCATTATACATCGGAATGAACTCCAACAAAACTGTTTCCACAGTAAATTGATTACCTCAAAAGCACTTTTTCTGATGCACTTTTCCAAGAAATGAGCTGTTCGGTACATTTAGGAATATCCAATGCGATCTACTATTTTGTTTTCACCAAAGTCTAAAGAGAGTAGATCGTGGATATCACTTGCTTCCGATCATTATTTCTACCAATACTGGGTCACAGTTCACTGTCCAGGTTGTCAACAACTTCCCGGAGTCTTCACTTTTTAGATAATATATAGTTCCGAAGAAATACCAGTATACCTTCCACTAGATCACTTTAAGCACTGAACTAGCACGTGCCCATAGTTCTTGTGCCCCAAGGGTCAAATGGTGCTACTCTCTTCGCCTTAATATTTTGCTGAGTTGCCAAAGTCCCAATATATCTAGCATAGAAAATAATTCATGAATTTACTTTCCTAACTTTGAGATGGCCATTTTGGTCCCGCCAAACCCCACCCCACACCCCATCCCCGTTAGCGAATATTTATTTTTTTATCTTATTCGCCTCGCTGTTTCTATATGTCAGTATATTCAATTTTCTTGGATTTTTTGTGGGGGGTCGTGAGAAAGGGAACATGATATTTGTCATCTTTGATAGTTTTCATTTCAAGTCATTTCCTTGTTTTTACTTGTATAATAATAATAATAATAATAATAATAATAATAATAATAATAATAATAATAATAATAATAATAATAATAATAATAATAATAATAATAATAATAATACATATGAAAAGTAAAGATAAACGAATTTTTCGAAATTTATATTGTATATTGATATCTGGTGTACAATGTCTGTAGATTAATACAATTATATGTGAATATTTTTATGCCGATGGCCTACCCCCCGCCCCCCTCGCTGACCTCCTGACTATTAATTAGGATAGCACCGAAAATATCACCAGTCTACTCAAAACAGCAGCCTTGAAAATATCTGATATAATCCAGAAGAAATGTCGTCATAAAAATATTCACTTAGATTTTTATTAATCTACAGACAGGGCACACCATATTTCAATATATATAAATTTCGTAAATTCGTTTATCTTGACTTTTCATATGTATCCAATAGGCGCGTTACTCGCTAATCGCTAAAATACATAATAATAATCCATAATAATAATAATAATAAAACTATAATAATAATCAATCCCTAATAATATATAATAAAATAAATGTAAATAAGTTAAGTAACGTAATTTTGGTATGGTAAAGGATTGAAAGTTCGTCGGTAATTCGTTAGAAATCAAAGATTTTGAACAAATTGATAGATTAGCGCCTGAAATATTTTGTTTACCTTGGTTTTCTGGTGTTATTATTGGGATTAATGCACTTTCTCTTTACCGTTATGTTATCGCAGTTGTTTCATGGGTCTAAAAGCTCAAATGCCTTTTTTCAATTCATTGACAGTAGATACAAATACAATGATTACCATGAACTTAGGGGATGTGACAACTAATCGATAAAACACTTTTCAGGAACGACTGCATTTGACATAGGGGACGAATATTATGTGGGCGAAAGAATATACTCGCTTAAAACTACGTGATTTTATAGTATACAAATGATGAATACTGAATTACTTCGAGAAGGCTTTTATGTTATTCAAGGTGGGTTTAAAAATAATTCTTAATTCTCCAATAAATTTATATTCAAGCCATCACCCCATTAGAGGCACATTTTCCAGAGATACTATAATCAAGTACCGTGACCTTTCCCTTCAAAATGAGGGACGCTATATCTTTAAAACTAACCATATAATCTTCTTGAAAAAGATCTCGTTATGCTTCCCACACCTACATTATTCTACCTTGCAGAATTTACCCTTACCTAACCCAACCTAACCTAACCTAGGGACATAAAAAAAAAACCAGTCTGGTGCCATACTAGCATATATCTCAGAAATTTGCTTCAGTTGTTCCTCCCTTGAAGGAATGTTGGTACTCTCAGGGAGATTCATAATCAAAAAACCGTTAATCGAAATTTCCCTATTAGTTTCTTTTTCAGGTGTCTGTAAATTTAGATATTATTTACTCGGCCTGAATTGAATGAAAATAAATATCTTTACTTTTTCTTGATAACTTGAGTAATATAGGATTTTATGAAGATATCTGATAGTGTGCAGTAAACGTAAAGAGGCAGCATTTAATTCGCTTTATTTATGTATTTTTTTATTGGCTTTTCCTCATTATGTCAAATTACTATAAAAACAACTTTCACGCTTGGTGAAATCTGAGAATAGTGGTCGTGTGTCAGAACATCCTCTTTCATTTTGTGGATTTGAGAATCGATGAGCTTGCAAAAATGGATTTACTGCGTCTGACTAGGGGAACTGAACACCAATCGAGTTCTTAACTACAAATAGAAAGATGTCCACTGAGGGCCACATTAAAATTTCAAAGGAAAATTGTAATGAAAACTCTAAAGGTTCAATTTACAGGGGATATATTTACACTTCTCGTTAATCTGCTAATTCAAGGCTCCAGCATGGACGCTAATGACCCTCCAGGGCTGATCTTGTACTGGAAACAGTTTCCTGGAGCACTGGAACATATGCTTGGGGACACGTGGAGATTTGCAGAGCGAAAGGTAAGCCAGAGCTCTTGCGAGGAAAAGGAGGTCCACCTCACAGCAGGGAGGGATTCAGCCGGAGGACCTGCAACACGAGACACCATATAAACATATGTGCAATACACAAAAAGGATTAGACACATGCGGTGAGGCCACCAGTACTTCGACTTACTTGAGGTAAATCTTACGTTGACAGGACTTAATCAGAGGGCAAGCAATAAATGAATTACTACTCAAACGTAACTGGATTGAAGAGGAGGGTTCTGTGAACACAACCACAAACTTACATTATCTCCTTCAGTGAATTCTCTTAGCAATTGCTAATATCAGGGGGGCAATCAAGCAATAAGCATTTGTGTACCCCATTCAAGGGAACCACAGCACTTAAATTAGAGTATCTTATAGAATAAGGGAGCACAGCTGTGCGGGACTTGAAGAGGGTAACAATGAACAGTCGCACAAGCACAGACAGGAAAACAATAGGGGTGAAATATAGGAAAAGGTACGATGACTGCCTCTACATCCATACTTTACCTTCTTGCGCGGATTTTTGCTTCGTGGAAAGCTCAGACGAAGGAAGAGAATTCACTCCAAAGGTGTCAGGTAACGGTCCATGGCTGAATACGTGGGGCACTTAGGCATATGCGCAAAGGGGCAGCCCCCGCAGGAGTGGAGTTCCAAACTGGGCGAAGGCTGGGCACTTCTGAAACCGATTCAATCTCCGACCTCTTTTATTAACTCGTCCCTGGCCTGGGGCGGTTTCTCTCGCTTAACTCTCAGGTCTTGGGGTCCAACTCCCGGTGTATCTGTAAAAATGGAGAGTGGCAGACAAACAAAGAGAGAAATGCGCGCGCGAGAGAGAAGGAGATTTCCTTGTGCTTGTTCACCCCCCATTTTACTCCATTTAGTTGCGAAATTGGGGGAAAATCCCTAATAATTGTGATAAATTTAACTATTTTTGATGCATCATATTATCAACGAAACACCATGATATCCGACAATACTATGTCCCATTCGGGCACGATTTGGAAAATCATGATATTCCGTTAGTGGGACTCATAAAATCATCTCACATGAACACAATGATTTAAGTGGTGTTATCATGACCATATATTTACGGCAAAATTATGCAGATTTAGTCAACAGTGATTTAGGAACTTAATTTGGATACTTAACCGCGGTAGAGTGACGATGTTGCACATTAGAAGTAAACTTCAGTTTTTGTTTGTTGGGCAACGAAGTTAGTGCCTTTTTAGTCATTACTGTAAACCATTCTAATAATTTCATAAAATCATTAACATTATATCATATCAGTAGATTTCGTATAACCATATTGTTGTATAAGGTAATGAGAAACGTATAATAATTATTTCCAACAATACCCCATCAGGTAAAAAGTGCTGAATGCTATCATAATTGTGTACACTGTAATCTTTAGATCTTCCTATAATTTCCTTTATGTGGATTCCATCTTATATGCTGTTATTCATTATTTGCCATTGATATATATCTACAGTGTATATGTATAATCTAAATCTTAAAAACACTTGCCAGGGCCAATATTCTTTTACAGTTCTTGATTAATCAAGAGTTTTTGTATAGTAATATTTTTTTTTTACTTTCCTCTAACAGTAAAAGGCAATTGTTATAAAATGTTACTGGTTTAGAATTAAATTTTACCACATTATGATTATTTTTTTAAATTGTGCTCAGTTCAGGTAAGTATAAACAACTGAAAATTTATTTTGTTATTGGCTTGGTAAGATTTATGGACGATAGAGTCCTTAATTTCCTTAGATATACTACCCCTGTTTTCTAATACTTTCCTAGGGTTGATAACTCATATAAATAGGTGTACCTGGGGTTGATACCTTTTGTGAGAAATCCTTATTTTCGATCCTTAACCATATTTGCTTTGCGTTGTTTCATCAACCACTGACGTGCTTCAACGGAAGAGTGAATACTTCTTAATGAAAAAATAATGCTATTATTAATTCATACTATGTATCATTCATGGATATTTTCTTTTTAATTTATTCTTTAATCTTTGTTTTCAAAGAATGAAGGAAAGATTAATAAATACAAAGTTTACTGAAAAAGTAATAAAAAATATTTCTTTACTGACTTTAGTGTAGCTATTCAACTTTTAGACCAAATCCAGAGTTTAACATTCCTACTAGGAAGTGCACGATACAATATGACTTACCGAGGTTTCAATAGTATGCATACTTCAATCACATTTCTTAAAGATTTTAGGGGTTCTATTGCAATTGCCAATAGAAACATTGCAGAAACTTAAATAGAAGTGCTTGGAATTATTCCTAATTCTATGAAAAAAAATATATTTCAAATTTGATCTCATTCGAGTTCTACTGATTTTTTTTTTTTTTTTTTTTTGACATCTTTCCTTTTAACAAACTTATTAAAATATAGATCAATGATTTATCTATTCTAACAATATAGTTGTTATTCATATATTCATATTTAATTAAAAATCTTTTTTATTGCTTCTATTTATCATTTTTTTTTCATAATTTAATCGAACATCTATCTGCTTTGTAAGTTACTTTAGCTTATACTTGTATTATCCCATCAAGGAAGACCTGTATTAATTCAAGAATTGGTAATGTCTGTGAATTTTTGAAGAATCTGTTTTAGTTTTGTGTCGTTTCATTTTATCCTAAAATTGCGAGAAAAAGTCCTTAGAATTTTAAGAGAAACTGAAAATCTCCTTCACACATCGTGCGTCGAGATAAACTATTTTTCACCAAATGATATGGTATTAATAATACAAGCAAGACTAATATTGACGAATCCGAACGTAATCATCATCTTAATGACTGACTGATTACGGATGAGAAAAGCTTGATTCAATTACAACCTGCGACGAGGAAGTCCTTTGTTTTCCTTTTAGTTCTTCTTAATCATATAAAGGCAAACAATCCTCATGGAAACGAGTATCCCCTTTTTATCCGTTATCAAAACGATGCGACAATCACGGGCGAAATTAAATCAACTTCAGTCGGGGGATTCGTTGTGAATCGGTTCCTTTTTGCTAAATTTATACTGCTAGATATATGTGCATCATGACTGAGGTTGGTCGGACGTATCAAACTCTTTTGTCGTTGGTGAATCGCTTCATGATAGTTCATTGGCTTGTATTAATTGCCCTTGAATCAATAGCAAAGGACCGTATCACTACTTTGTGGAGAAGAATGCGAGTGGGGGCGTCACGTAGGAAGTGTCTCCTGGTTGGTGAATTTTAAGGAACAATAACGTATCGGTGCAATGTTTTTCGGGGTCATGGTGCAGTAATTCCCGCCCCCAACTCCCCTCACCCTACTTATGGAGTATTCCATTTAGCAGTTCGACTTCTTCAACCTTGTTTTGATCGAGTTTCCAAACATTATTTTAAAGCTAAAAGTTAATCATTGTACTTTGCGTCAGCTTCATGGTTGTTTTCAGAATTTATATGTTAGTTACGAGTATAGTTTCAAATAATAATATAATAATAATAATAATAATAATAATAATAATAATAATTAATAATAATAATAATAATAATAATAATAATGCCATAGCTGTCCGACGGCATTTGTCTTTTTTTTTCAGCAAAACACATTACCCAAGGAAAGTTCTATTTTTAAGCCTTCGTTTTGATTATGTGAGCTTATGTAGTTCTTTATTTAGCTCTGTATATTTCTGCAATACATTACATCAAAACTGTATTGCCATAATAATAATAATAATAATAATAATAATAATAATAATAATAATAATAATAATAATAATAATAATAAGAATATATGCAGAGACTCAAGGCGATACTCAAGTCAAAACTCAACGCCGGAAATATGATAAAAGCCATAAACACATGGGCAGTGCCAGCCAGTAATCAGATACAGCGCAGGAATAGTGGAATGGACGAAGGCAGAACTCCGCAGCATAGATCAGAAAACCAGGAAACAAATGACAATACACAAAGCACTACACCCAAGAGCAAATACGGACAGACTATACATAACACGAAAGGAAGGAGGGAGAGGACTACTAAGTATAGAGGACTGCGTCAACATCGAAAACAGAGCACTGGGGCAATATCTGAAAACCAGTGAAGACGAGTGGCTAAAGAGTGCATGGGAAGAAGGACTAATAAAAGTAGACGAAGACCCAGAAATATACAGAGACAGGAGAAAGACAGAAAGAACAGAGGACTGGCACAACAAACCAATGCACGGACAATACATGAGACAGACTAAAGAACTAGCCAGCGATGACAATTGGCAATGGTTACAGAGGGGAGAGCTAAAGAAGGAAACTGAAGGAATGATAACAGCGGCACAAGATCAGGCCCTAAGAACCAGATATGTTCAAAGTACGATAGACGAAAATAACATCTCTCCCATATGTAGGAAGTGCAATACGAAAAGTGAAACCATAAACCACATAGCAAGTGAATGCCCGGCACTTGCACAGAACCAGTACAAAAAGAGGCATGATTCAGTAGCAAAAGCCCTCCACTGGAGCCTGTGCAAGAAACATCAGCTACCTTGCAGTAATAAGTGGTACGAGCACCAACCTGAAGGAGTGATAGAAAACGATCAGGCAAAGATCCTCTGGGACTATGGTATCAGAACGGATAGGGTGATACGTGCAAACAGACCAGACGTGACGTTGATTGACAAGGTCAAGAAGAAAGTATCACTCATTGATGTCGCAATACCATGGGACACCAGAGTTGAAGAGAAAGAGAGGGAAAAATTGGATAAGTATCAAGATCTGAAAATAGAAAATAAGAAGGATATGGGATATGCCAGTGGAAATCGTACCCATAATCATAGGAGCACTAGGCACGATCCCCAAGATCCCTGAAAAGGAATCTAGAAAAACTAGAGGCTGAAGTAGCTCCAGGACTCATGCAGAAGAGTGTGATCCTAGAAACGGCACACATAGTAAGAAGAGTGATGGACTCCTAAGGAGGCAGGATGCAACCCGGAAACCCACACTATAAATACCACCCAGTCGAATTGGAGGACTGTGATAGAGCAAGAAATAATAATAATAATAATAATAATAATAATAATAATAATTCCCATGACAAAAGTACTACAGAAGATGGATGCCGGGTACCAACTCAAGAAAAGAGGCAACAAAATCAACCATCTGATGTTCATGGACGACATCAAGCTGTATGGTAAGAGCATCAAGGAAATAGATACCCTAATCCAGACTGTAAGGATTGTATCTGGGGACATCAGGATGGAGTTTGGAATAGAAAAATGCGCCTTAGTCAACTTACAAAAAGGCAAAGTAACGAGAACTGAAGGGATAAAGCTACCAGATGGGAGCAACATCAAACACATAGATGAGACAGGATACAAATACCTGGAATAATGGAAGGAGGAGATATAAAAACATCAAGCAGATGAAGGGACACGATCAGGAAAGAATATATGCAGAGACTCAAGGCGATACTCAAGTCAAAACTCAACGCCGGAAATATGATAAAAGCCATAAACACATGGGCAGTGCCAGTAATCAGATACAGCGCAGGAAATAGTGGAATGGACGAAGGCAGAACTCCGCAGCATAGATCAGAAAACCAGGAAACAAATGACAATACACAAAGCACTACACCCAAGAGCAAATACGGACAGACTATACATAACACGAAAGGAAGGAGGGAGAGGACTACTAAGTATAGAGGACTGCGTCAACATCGAAAACAGAGCGCTGGGGCAATACTGAAAACCAGTGAAGACGAGTGGCTAAAGAGTGCATGGGAGGAAGGACTAATAAAAGTAGACGAAGACCCAGAAATATACAGAGACAGGAGAAAGACAGAAAGAACAGAGGACTGGCACAACAAACCAATGCACGGACAATACATGAGACAGACTAAAGAACTAGCCAGCGATGACAATTGGCAATGGCTACAGAGGGGAGAGCTAAAGAAGGAAACTGAAGGAATGATAACAGCGGCACAAGATCAGGCCCTAAGAACCAGATATGTTCAAAGTACGATAGACGGAAATAACATCTCTCCCATATGTAGGAAGTGCAATACGAAAAATGAAACCATAAACCACATAGCAAGTGAATGCCCGGCACTTGCACAGAACCAGTACAAAAAGAGGCATGATTCAGTGGCAAAAGCCCTCCACTGGAGCCTGGTGCAAGAAACATCAGCTACCTTGCAGTAATAAGTGGTACGAGCACCAACCTGAAGGAGTGATAGAAAAACGATCAGGCAAAGATCCTCTGGGACTATGGTATCAGAACGGATAGGGTGATACGTGCAAACAGACCAGACGTGACGTTGATTGACAAAGTCCAAGAAGAAAGTATCACTCATTGATGTCGCAATACCATGGGACACCAGAGTTAAGAGAAAAGAGAGGGAAAAAATGGATAAGTATCAAGATCTGAAAATAGAAATAAGAAGGATATGGGATATGCCAGTGGAAATCGTACCCATAATCATAGGAGCACTAGGCACGATCCCAAGATCCCTGAAAAGGAATCTAGAAAAACTAGAGGCTGAAGTAGCTCCAGGACTGATGCAGAAGAGTGTGATCCTAGAAACGGCACACATAGTAAGAAAAGTGATGGACTCCTAAGGAGGCAGGATGCAACCCGGAACCCCACACTATAAATACCACCCAGTCGAATTGGAGGACTGTGATAGAGCAAAAAAAAAAAAAAAAAAAAAAAAAAAAAAAATAATAATAATAATAATAATAATAATATAATAACGGATTTAACAGTAACAAGTTCTTGGCGGAAAAAATGTTCGTCATTAAGTTTCTGTTACTGACGATTACTTTTATAATACAGCACGGACCAGTGACTTCATTTCAGATTTTTCTTTGGTATACACTTGGGGTGGCGAGTGAAGCGAGCCCTAAATTAGCTACGGGTAGTGGGTGCGGTGTAAGGCCTCCTGTGAAGGTTTTTGAAAATTATGCGCATTTTTGAGCATTTTGAAGCAAGACCACGCCCCACATAGATATATATATATGTATATATATATATATATATATATATATATATATATATATATATATATATATATATATATTATATATATATATATTGGCATAAAACTAGAAAAAAGAATGATCATTTAGGAGTAGATATAAAAGCCTGGTTCTAGCACTGTTGATATTATTATTATTATTATCATTGAAAAAGAAACCCACAAAATCACTGTGTATAACGTTTTTATTTATGAGCATTCACACTTTAATTTACTCCACACTCGAGTACTTTCAGGCTCTATCTGTGGCCCATTTTCAAGAGATGTGTATGTTGGCAGCCTGGGTCAAGACTGCTGAGCCTTGACCCAGGCTGACAACCTACACATCTCTTAAAAATGGGTCACAGATAGGGCCTGAAAGTACTCGAGTGTGGAGTAAATTAAAGTGTAAATACTAATAAATAAAAACGTTATGCACTGATTTTGTGGGTTTATTTTTCAATCTTCAGAAGAACACTGAAAGAAGTTTTTGTTTGGTTCATTATTATTTATATTATTATTATTATTATTATTATTATTATTATTATTATTATTATTATTATTATTATTCCATTATTATTATTATTATTATTTAAAATGCTAGAGGTGCAAACCAAGTCTTGGGGGGCCATCAGTGTCTTGAGAGGGGAAAGTGCCCCCACCCAGCACCCATCAAATGACGTCCCTGGCACGGACATAATTATATCTATAGGTGTATTCTGTGAGTAAAGTATTACATGTTCTCTTTGGAACTCTGATACTCTGCAACTTAGTTTTTCGGCCTCATTACAATCCCAAACTTGCCTAATTACACATCTCACCGTGTTACAACTTTTAACTATTATTTTCGAATGAGATTACTAAGCCATCCGGAAAACAGCTATGTAAGAATAACTTAGGTTACAACTATAGGTCTAGTCATTATGCGAGTCTGGTGTTTAGGCAGATATTTTTCATTTGCTAATTTATTATTATCTTTTTTTTTTTAAGATTCTATATATTTGCGGGTGAATGTTTAAATGTACCCCGAATGATAAAGTTACGAAAATTATTTAAAAAACACATATGCATATGCGTGGATGACGTACGGAAAAAAAAATTGAAAAACTTGGTATAAATTATGGCCAGTTTTGTTTATATGTATTTTTAACGCATTTAAAGTTTTCACGGAAATTTGAAGCACGCACGCTCATATATACATATATACATGCATGTATACAGACGCCTACACACACACACACACATACACACACACATATATATATATATATATATATATATATATATATATATATCACATATATATACACATATATATATATATGTGTGTGTGTGTGTGTGTGTGTGTATGTATGTTTGTGTGTATGTGTGTCTGTGTGTGAGTTTATGTATGCGTATACTTATTTGACATTTTTAATATTCTTGAAGTTAAGCAATAATGCTATGTTTATCATCGCTGTAATGAAACGCAATAAACTCAATGCTATATCAAAAGGTGATCTCATATATAATATAAGATCATTCCTGGCACACGACACAGCTCATTTGGAATATCGCTTCAGCCGTTCAATATCGCTTGATCAAACTAAATTACATTAGGAATTCCTGAAGAACAGAAGGGATATTTCATTTCCTTTCCCAAATACATCCCACAACGAGACACTCATTCTTGATATCAATTCACTATTTCAGTTTTAATTTATACCTGTTAACTCACTGTTCATAAGTTTTTGTTATATAAAAATGTATGTTAGAAAAGCAATGAAGCCTACTTCTTCAGATTGCTTAACACATAAAGGTAATTATAGATTTAATTATATTATGCATAGAAATTCTACCTGTATTTTTGCTTCAGTATGTTTTCGTTGCGGTTTACAAGTTCATGCTTTAGGTGCAGGAAAATATAATTATTCCTGAATATTTAATTGATGGCTAAAAGGATGTCATTAGGAATACAAACAGTGAATTGTATTGGAATATGCATGCAGAGCGCCAATAAAACTGTATGGTAATAACAACAGTTAAATATATAACACAAAAACCTATTAATAGTTTTTAAGAGATTTCCAATCACTTCACTAGCTAAGGGTCTAATGAACTTTTTAAAGAAAAACAGGCAATGAAAGAATTCTCTCCCCAAAACGCCAAAAGGTGTGAAATTCCATACTCAGGCTGGAAAATCATTGGAAAAGAGAAGAGAATAACATAAATATAAGGTATGCACAAGGAATCCCTGGTAAAATTTCATTCGTGTGAATATCTGAGCGAAGACATTCAAGCTACCAACTCAGTATGTGCAAAAAAACTGATATATTATTATAATATACAATGGTAAGAAGTGTAACTGGATTTATTTGATCGATAAAAGCTTTTGAAATCATAATAATATCATCCTAGGAATGTATGAACTTGTTCTGAACATTTAAAATAAACGAGGAAAATATATAGATTTTGAGGAAGCTAATTTGTGAACCATCCCTCATAGAAAAACAAAGATTTATTAATGAAATACTAAGAACCACAAATGTGGGATGTTTAAATAAAAAAATAAAAAAAAGTCTGATGTTGCCTACTTTCCCTGCAAAATGTGACCCATAAGCATCTATAAAAAATGGTGCTCCTTGCACGGAGATAATTATATTTAGAGGTGTAATCTGTAATTAAAGTATTGCATGTTCTTTTTGGACCTCTCATACTCTGCAACTTAGTTTTGTCACCTATCTTTTACATTTTCGTTGTTAAGTCACATTTTCCTTCAGTTTTCTGGGGTTAATCTCATTTTTCACCTGGCACTCCGCCTTTTCTCCCCGGCGATGCCAGACGTATGATCAACCTACGAAAATAAATCTAAATATCTATAAAATCAATTTTTGACAATAATTTACAGGAAATTTTATTATAACTTATTATAAAATCAACATATGTTTTACATATACCTCACTGCTTAGTTGTATTTCTAAATAATATTTTCTGCTAGCTCAACGCGTCGCGCAAGATGTACGATGACAGTTTATCATTTAACTTTGTAGTTCAAATAACAATTTCCTTATTAATTCTATCGTTTCTTCTTTGTTTTTACTTTCGGAATTCCTTATAGCAACTACCTCGTAGCGTCACGATGACGTATTTCGTTACAAAGTCGGTTTAAATAAGGTTTGTGGTGCGTTTTGCTTCCCTCACGATACCACATTCCCCCTTCCCTTCTTTTTTCCCCTCCCCCTCCCTTCCCCCTCCCCCTTATCCTGCCTCCTACACTAGCGTCCGCTCACCCTCTCCCTCTTCCCTCCCCTCACCCTCACCCTTTCCCTTCCTTCCCCCTACCCATTGACAAGTTGTTCTCAATCCTTTTTAGTGATGGCACCCTAACTAATGTAATTATTACCGTGGTACCCCTTCTTTACTCTCCCACTATGTCACATGAATTAACTTCTTATGTAATGAATATAATTATTATCCATACTCAAACCAAAATCAGCACACCATACATACAAGGGTATACCGTACAAACAAACAGCATATCAGAAGAATTAGAATCGGTAGAAACATTGAGAATGATTACTGTATATGAAGATTGCAATATTTTCTATTTTTACAAAATTTGATTGAGATGAACATTTGTAAAAAAAAAAAAAAAAAAAAATAATTGATTTTGTCGAAACAAAATTGTGGTACCACGGCACCCATTTGAGAAGTTAAGAGGGCATTCTGGCTATTACAATTTCGTATATATCTGGTAAAAATGACCAGTAGGTTCTATATATAATATTAATATATATATATATATATATATATAATATATATATAGATATATATATACATAAATATATTATATATAATATATATATATATATACATATATATAATATATATACATATATATATATATATATATATAATATATATATATATATATATATATATATATACTTTCACTTGTTTCACATGAAAGGTGTTCTCCTGATTGTTAATTTCCCAATAGTTGCAAAGCTCCCTCCAACTTTCTCAAAGACAACCATAGGGTTGTCCATTAGGTTAAGTAAGGTGAACCTTCCTTAAATCTAATATCAAAGTAATTAATACGTGTTACATTTATGTGAAATAGGACAGGTAAAAACATGCAAGATGCATTACAGAATGATGTAATGAATAAATATTTGTATTACTCTATTTCGTAGAACTGGTAGTTCATAATATTTAAAGATACTAAGTCAAGACAAACATCTCTTGTCTTTTCCTAATTGACAACAGCTCAATGGAAAGGATAAATGCGAATAAATAAACAATATATTGCAAATAAAAAATAAGAGTCAATCTTTCCTGGAGTTCCTGTAATAAAACAGGCTTGGAACTAAAGTCTGTCAGTTTGTCTTATCTGTCACCGACTTTATACCTCATCTCTCTCTCTCTCTCTCTCTCTCTCTCATTGTCTCTTTCTCTAGCCTCTTAGGCGCCTCTCCTAACTCGGGTCTGCCGATCCCTCAACATTGTAAACCTCAGTTTGTCTCTTTCTCTTCGTTCGTCAGGCTCCAATCGTCTCCCTTTTTTACTCATTCCCTTCTGCGCCTCCTCCCTCTTCCTCTTTCTTCCTTCTCCTCTTGCTCATTGTCATTCTCCTCCATAAAGCCTTGACATATATCTTGGTTGCTGTTTGAGAAGGTAACGGGGTTGTGTTTCAGTTTCCCCCAGAGGTAGAATGCACAGGAGCTTTGTTGATAGTCAGGTTTGCGACCTGGATGTGAATCCTACAATGGCGCAAATATCCTCTTTACTCTTTAAGCCCTTAGAGACGTTGCAGAACTGGGTGAGAATACTAAAATATAAAAGTATCTCTCTTCTTGTATGTAAAAGCATCACATGACGAGTGGTAGGTTGAAATATAATAATAACGGAATATCTTTTCTTGACGGGTTATTCTAAAATACATTATATGATGAGAATTCCATCATGGTAGATTTTTTTTATTACCTATAAGCGTTATGGAGCTACATAATTGGTTGAAAATAAAAAAAAAATTATATCAATTATGGATTTAAGAACTTCCGGTCGTTCCAGTACCGGATCCGAGGCCAATAATAATGAAAGATCTTTCTCTTTAAGCACTTCCTTGTTTTTCTTCTTAATCTCTTTGTACACGAAGAAAATTTAAATTTTGTGAAATATACTTTTCTATTTAACATTCAATCTTCACATGTCAAGAAGAATCCTAAGATGGCTAAATGTTCTTCTCTTCTAAATAATGACTTGCATGCAATATATTCTAAGATGAGAATATCATAATGTTATCTTTTTTAATTAATGGTAAAATGCAGATAACAGAGTAGGAATGCAACTCTCGAGAAATGTTGGTTAGATGTTTAGAATTTCTAGTTTTCAAATGATTAGCAAGCTCTTTAAAACTTTCATGAGCTGAAAAATCATTATATTAAAGTACCAAACATCTTTCAAGTGCCGAAAGGCATTGAAATCAAGGAAATTTTAATCATAAATTTGAGAACAGATGGTATTTGCTGCATGGACTCTGAACCCCTAATTTCAGTGTTGGTGGAAGGTAATAAAATATGAATTTACTGAAATTCGTAATCAATTCGCCCATGAAAAATGCTTATCGTAAATTATTTTCTCTCTGGATTTTTCCATCACTCACTTTAAAAATCGACGTATCACTGACGATTCAATTGCGTCAGTCGTAATCTGAGACAGTTATTGAATATGAATCTAAAACAGTAATTAAGTTATGGTTAGCACATTTTGTTCAATCCCACTTCCGATATATAAAACATTATTATATAAAAATTTTATTTTTCGTAATGGTGTCGTGTTAACCTTCATTCTAAACAAGGTGTGATCCGACCTCCAGCTTACTACGTACGCGCGCATGATTTTCCCCTCGCGCATAAGTTGTAAACATTATATTCCTAACTTTTAACGTATATTAAAATGTGCTAAATCTACGGTCAAATAGAGCCTTATTTCACCAATGAGAATTAAAATAAATACACTATATTTTATCAGAAATAATTAGTATGTACTGCTTAACACGAGCATTAGTTATTTATTACATTTTTCCTTCTAATAAATTCCTGTATCATTAACTTAAGGCAAAACACCTTTTTCAGACCTATTTGAGCTCTTTCATAGACCTTTCTTGTCCCCAAACAACAACAACAACAAAGTAGTTTGTAGGCTTACTCCCCGAGTAAGCGAAAAGAGCTTCAGCTGACAAGAAGTATTTAAAGGCATATAAGGAAAATAGACAAAAAGTAAATGGGGATACAATCCACAATGAAGTAAATTTCTCTTGTAATTTGAAATATATAGTTCTTGTAAAGGATTAGAGCTTTCGACCATCAACTGTGGTCTTGTTCACTAAAGTGTGATATGTCACCTCAAGGAACTAACAAGCAAGAGCACAAACATTTGAAAAAACAACGGTTAGGTAACAGCTAGTTCATATTATGAATGATCAGGCGGTTGAGCCCTCGTTCTTTCCAGAATTCGTCTTGATCTTCGTGGGGAATGTTTCTATTGTCAACTGCTTGTTCTATGGTGGTTTGGGTTGGTTTGTTGGAAATGACCTGAGTGGAGTAAACAGGGGGAGGAAGCAGCATCGTTATTGGCACATATATTTCTAAAGTTTGAAATTTTCCCTTTCCTACATATCTCTTCACAAATAGCTGTATTATCTGTAATGCCAGTATTTCCTGCAAAGGTCTCGTTTAATGAATTAACGCCCCTTCTACTACTCGTCTCAAAGTCCGGTCGTTACATGCAAAAACAACCTTGGTACCTTTAAAGTTTATAGCGTGGTTTTTCTCCCATGTATGTTGCGCAATTGCACTGTATGAACTTCCCCTTCTGCAAGCAGCAACGTGTTCTTCCCTTCTCTTATCAATGGGGAAGGGGAAGTTCATACAGTGCAATTGCGCAACATACATGGGAAAAAACCACGCTATAAACTTTAAAGGTACCAAGGTTGTTTTTGCATGTAACGACCGGACTTTGAGACGAGTAGTAGAAGGGGCGTTAATTTCATTAACGAGACCTTTGCACGGAAATACTGGCATTACAGATATACAGCTATTTGTGAAGAGATATGTAGGAAAGGGAAAATTTCAAACTTTAGAAATATATGTGCCAATAACGATGCTGCTCCTCCCCTGTTTACTCCACTCAGGTCATTTCTCCAACAAACCACCCAACCCACCATAGAACAAGCAGTTGACAATAGAAACATTCCCCACGAAGATCAAGACGAATTCTGGAAAGAACGAGGGCTCAACCGCCTGATCATTCATAATATGAACTAGCTGTTACCTAACCGTTGTTTTTTCAAATGTTTGTGCTCTTGCTTGTTAGTTCCTTGAGGTGACATATCACACTTTAGTGAACAAGACCACAGTTGATGGTCGAAAGCTCTAATCCTTTACAAGAACTATATATTTCAAATTACAAGAGAAATTTACTTCATTGTGGATTGTATCCCCATTTACTTAGAGGTACGACATAGTACCTGGCTTCTTCAGACAAAAAGTATTTTATAATGTTACTGTATCTGAATTTTCTTTAGATATTACGATATAAAAGCAAAATAAATTTATCTTTGTAAGATTATTTATATAAGAAATATACTATTTTTTACCTGGTTACGATATTAGATTCACATCAGCCGTGCATTAGATGTCTAGGCCAGTCCCTAACGACGCTCCTGATTGGTTGCTGATAAGCCAATCACAAGGCTGGAAACCTCAGTCTCTCTCAAGAGTTCACATAGGCTGGATGTATGTTCCACCTCTCCTGAGAGATACTTTCGAAAGACGTACCCCTTAGGAGAGGTTGAACATAGATCCTGCCCATGTGAACTCTAGAGGAGAGAACTTGATAGTTTCCAGCCCTGTGATTGGCTTATCAACAGCCAATTTCAGGAAAACGTTCGGCAACGTAAGGGGGCTGGCCCCTAGATATCAAATGCAAGGTGATTGGTGAATTTACTATAGTGTTCAAATCATCTGAATTTCTACTTATCCATTTGCATATACAATATTTTTTTCTCTCTCATTTGTTTATTCAATTTAGAGCAGGTGGAGATGATCCACAAAAAAAAATCCTTTGAAAAAAGTTAGTTATCTTCAAAAACTATCTTCACGATTTTATCTATTTAAGATAGCCTATACAAAAAATTAATAAAACATTATAAACTGGAATTCGGAAAATATATTCCGTTATTAACTTTCGAAAGGGAATGATATCAATTCACAACGATAGGCAATACTGAAACAGCAATTGATCAATTACAAATCCACAAACTATCTTCCGGAAATAGAATTTATTATTATTATTATTATTATTGTTATTATTTTATTATTTTTTTCTTTTTTGCTCTATCACAGTCCTCCAATTCGACTGGGTGGTATTTATAGTGTGGGGTTCCGGGTTGCATCCTGCCTCCTTAGGAGTCCATCACTTTTCTTACTATGTGTTCTAGGATCACACTCTTCTGCATGAGTCCTGGAGCTACTTCAGCCTCTAGTTTTTCTAGATTCCTTTTCAGGGATCTTGGGATCGTGCCTAGTGCTCCTATGATTATGGGTACGATTTCCACTAGGCATATTTCCCATATCCATTCTTATTTATATTTTCAGATCTTAGATACTTATCCATTTTTTGTTTTTTCCCTCTCTTTCCTCTTCAACTCTGGTGTCCCATGGTATTGCGACATCAATGAGTGATACTTTCTTCTTGACTTTGTCAATCAACGTCACGTCTGGTCTGTTTGCACGTATCACCCTATCCGTTCTGATTCCATAGTCCCAGAGGACTATGTGGTACGAGCACCAACCACAGGTTGGTGCTCGTACCACTTATTACTGCAAGGTAGCTTGTTTCTTGCACAGGCTCCAGTGGAGGGCTTTTGCCACTGAATCATGCCTCTTTTTGTACTGGTTCTGTGCAAGTGCCGGGCATTCGTTTGCTATGTGGTTTATGGTTTCATTTATTTTCGTATTGCACTTCCTACATATGGGAGAGATGTTATTTCCGTCTATCGTTCTGATTCAACTATCTGGTTCTTAGGGCCTGATCTTGTGCCGCTGTTATCATTCCTTCAGTTTCCTTCTTTAGCTCTCCCCTCTGTAGCCATTGCCATGTGTCATCGCTGGCTAGTTCCTTAGTCTGTCTCATGTATTGTCCGTGCATTGGTTTGTTGTGCCAGTCCTCTGTTCTGTCTGTCATTCTCCTGTCTCTGTATATTTCTGGGTCTTCGTCTACTTTTTATTAGTCCTTCTTCCATGCACTCTTTAGCCACTCGTCTTCAATGGTTTTCAGATATTGCCCCAGTGCTCTGTTCTCGATGTTGACGCAGTCCTCTATACTTAGTAGTCCTCTCCCTCCTTCCTTTCGTGTTATGTAAAGTCTGTCCGTATTTGCTCTTATTATTATTATTATTATTATTATTATTATTATTATTATTATTATTATTATTATTATTATTATTATTTTGGAAGGAGACCCTCTTTCAAACAAGTCTTATTGAAAGATATTGCTGCATCAGCTGCATTCAACTTGTAAATAGTCTTCTCTATTTTTCTAATAATATCTTTCTCTTTGCTATTACAACTGGCGAGTATTGCGCTGATATTACTCATCAGGAGCAGTCAATTCCAGGGATAATTGTCACAAATTTATTTATTTGTTACAGTAAATGAACAAATAGGTCAAAATATAAGTTAATATATTGGCCAACTTTTCTCTCGGTATCATCCGAGTATGATGACGGCAGTGGATCGGAGCAGACTGTTGTTGCTGTCAGGATCTTCTCAATATATAGCGGCAGGTCAGCAGGGGTTCAACCCCTGCTGACCTGCCGCTATATATTGATACCAATTGACTGAAAACAAAAAGTGAAGCATTTAATGGCATATGACTCCCCTGAAACAATCTTATAATACTTTGGACTGCTGCAATTTTGACGTTATGAAACAATGGATGATCTCGTAAAGAAGAAAATGTCAGAGAATTAAGGCTTTATTTGTGTGTCTATATAATTTCGGTTTTGTAGTATCTTCAGGAATCTAAGTAATGAAAAATTATTTGGAGTTACGTTTGTATGTATGTATGTAAGTACCTGTGTCGATTTTTTGTTTGTGGAAAGCGTAAACAAACACTCAGAATAATATTTAGAAGAATTGTTACAAAATAGTCAAATTAAGAAGATGTAAAATGATGTAATCAGTGGATACTCTACAGTAAGCGGATACTAAACGATAAAAATGAAACAATGACAGCACGGTCTGAAAATATCCAAAGTTCAGGAAATAATTTTCTTCACAGAAAATATAAAAGATGAAATGGATTGTCTCCGGTTTTGGGATGACAAACTGACTCTATGACTATTTAGAACTCTATGAAGTTTATAAGTTATCGAATTCATTTTCATTGAAATTCATAGGCTCTTTCAGATAATCTTTTCACTGAAAAGATAAATTCACACCATAAAGCTCCAAATGTCAGAATAACGATCTAGGTCGGGAAATAAAGCAGTATCGTCATAATTACTAGGAAATTGATTAAAGACATATAATTAGAAACAAGGTATAAGTACCAATTAGAAAGTTATACGTAAAGGTAGACATCTATTATCACGTATATGAAGAATATTTTAACTACAAATACTTGAAGTATCTGTCCTCCAAGAGTTCTCAAAAGAGCCGTCATGGTCGACTGTAGTACTGAACACGTAAATAAAAGCAACAATACAACGGGCTGGTGAAGGACGTCCTATTTGTTAATTGTAAACTAACGAGCTAGATGGTGCGCTCTTAACTGTGCTGGAACCCGGTGCTGCCCGTCATGTCTCCAGTAACCTCCTGATCCTCTACCTATCGCCCCTGCACTTGGGCAGACAAACAGGTTTGTACGAGGAGGGTAGATGTTTCATGTCTCCCCTCCCTCTCGAACCCCTACCTATCCAGCCCCCACCAAGGGCGGACAAACAGTTTGCAGGATGGAGTGGATGTGTCATGCTTCCCTTACATTCCATATCCCCTACCTACACCACTTCACACAGGGCAGACAAACATATTTAGATGATAACGGGTGGATGTGTCATGTCTCCCATACCCTCCCGATCCCATACCTATTCCACCCCAACTTAGGGGTTATTGAAGAGTAAAATACAGATACAAACATTGCACTTTTTATGTTACAAAATACAATAGATATTTCACATCGCATACTAGATAGCGAAGATTTATCATTTAAATCATATACCAAGAAAAAACTAAAATATATATATATATATATATATATATATATATATATATATATATATATATATATATATATATATAAGTATATGCTGAAAAGGTTGTTACAGTTAATATATAATAATATAATTATATATATATTATATAATATATATAATATTATACAGATATAAAATATATATATATATATATATAATATATATATCTATAGATATATATATATATATGTATATATATACATTACATATATATATATATATATATATATAAATTCCCCTTCGGTACATATATGAAAATATATCATTTGGGAGGTAAAGTGAATTTAGATATTAAAGGACATTGTTTGAATAGCATTGAATGATTTTATATAATATATATATATATATATATATATATAATATATGATATATATATATATATGCGTGTGTGTGTCTGTGTGTCTGTGTCTGCTCGCATGAGTGTTTATGTATGTTTTATATAATAAAAAGACATAAAAATGCCAAAAGGTTTAAAGTTAATGCTATAGATCAGAGAATAATTCTCCCTCACCATTTAAGTGTAAATGAAATGAGAATTACAGAAAAGCAGTATTTATACCATGAGTTCCAGCGGTCAGCTTTTATGTCACTCTAGTTGATGGCTTCTTAATCTTCTTAATCGCTGGTTGGAGGAAGATTTTATCCAAAACATTTTGGTCCCAAGCTCCTTTTGAGAGATTTATTGTATTTCTTTGCTTAATAAGTGCTGATTCGACCATCTGGCTTATGAATGGAAAGTTTCTACTGTAAATTATAAGTGACAAATTCCAGTTAATCTGTGCTTATAGTTATTTTTATGTGGTTAAAAGTATCTGAGCTCTGTTGGTCATTCCTAACTGACCATTTATGTTATATTAATCTCTGGGGTAGTAAAACCGATATAGGATTGGTCATAGTTTAGGCAAGAGATTTCATATACTCACGTCTTTGGGACTGGCTTAGCCAAAATCCCTGATTAACGCTTATCAAAAGCTGGTCTTTAAAGACAGGCGAATACAAAATCCCTTGCCTAGACTAAGACCAATCTTGCATCGGTTTTACTGGTAAATCACTTCCCCAGAGATTGATACATGATAAACAGCCAATAAGGTATGACAAACCGAGTTCAGATATTTTTAATCACATAAATACCATAATCACAGAATAATTGATAGAGCAGCAATTAACGGTTCAAAAGCTAGACGGTAAAATCCGCACTGATTAAACAAAATATACAACGAACCTCTCGAAAGGAGCTTGGAACTCAGATATTATAGATAAAATCTTCCTCCAACCAGCAATTAAGAGGACTAAGAAGTGATGAACTGGAGTGACGTAACCTCTGATAAGGGTGGAAGAAAGTCCACTGAAATATAGTCCTTAGATTTAAAACACCGTTTTAATGGACCTTTTATACTATATATATATATATATATATATATATATATATATATATATATATATATATATATATATATATAATATATGTATGTGTATATATATATATATATATATATATATATATATATATATATATATATAAATATATATGTGTGTGTGTAATATTTTTTGTGTGTGTATACATACATACATGCATACATACATACATACATATATATATATATATATATATATATAATATATATATATATATATATATATATATATATATATATATATAGTCAAAGGAGATGTAACTGTGTACATACACGAATTTACATTTTTTTTTATATAAACTTACCTATGAGTATTTTTACCTTTATTGTTCTTTCTTTTGTATTTATTCTTACAATTTTATCACTTACATATTTCCGGTTGTAGGCTGGGGGAGGGGGGGAAGTATGGCGGGGGGGGCGCGTGTGTTAATGCCGTTAGTGTATTTCTGTACGTTGGTCTCCATTGAGTATTTATGTAGCTTAAAGTTATAATTTTTTTTATTATGTTCTTGTATGTGTTCTTGTATATTT
>NC_061089.1:83376110-83393610 GCF_015104395.2 Macrobrachium nipponense
GTTCTTGTATATTTGCCCAGTGAATGCAACATTCAGAGAAATACTGCGATAATAATGACTTAATCTAAAAGTTAGATGCATCCTTAAGTAAATAGATTAAACCGAAATCAGTAATCGAAAATATAAGGACTGAATGTCACCTTAAGTTTACGTGTAACTGTAACTTTATGATAATTTTGTCTGAATAATCTATTCAATGATGTTATTGTTGTCTCAGTGCTCCGATTATTTCTTGTTAGATCATTATTGCAATTATTAATAAAGAGATACTTCCTTCATTAAGTAAAAAGAAAAGTTAATCGATGTTATTTGTATAAGAATTCCTATACAGGACACCTGACTCCGTTCCTCGTCAAATAATAATGCTACACCACGAATTAAAAGGAAAAACTCTTGTAGTTATAAAGAATAGAAAATTATCTCATACCAAGTCAAAGCCACTGCTTTCCTAGAACACCACGTAACAGCACAACAAATTCTAGAATAGAATAATAACATAAAAAAAAATAACCATTTAGTAATCTCAGGCAAAAAAGAAAAGTCGGAATCGCAAGGAAATGTTGAACATCAACATAAACCTAAATTGGTACTAGAACACCGGGTTTTGTTTAATCAAGAGGGACATAAAATGAAAGCCCTGCAGCATATGTGAAGACATTACGTACTTTTGCGTATTCAGGTGGACTGAATTAAATTGAATATAGAATTTAGGCCAAAGCCCAAGCACTGTTCATTCAGCGCTGGAAGGGAAATTTAAAGTAAACGGTCTGATAGGTGTAATAGGAAAAAACCTCGCATTTGCACTATGGTTTAACTGTTAGGAGAAGGTAGACAGTAAAATGGAAGGGAAATAATATAAGAGGAGGTGCAGTAAAAAGAACAAAAGGGGATGCAGCTAGGGGCCGAAGTTACGATGCAACGAACCTTACGTAATGCCTACATTATTTTGTCTGAACTCTATATTCAATTCAATTCAGTTCAGGCACATATTTGAAAATGTCGCCTTTCACTCTCCACTTGATTACGCAAAAGGAACGTATTTATACATGCTACAGAACATTCACTTTATGTCTCTCTTGAATAAACAAAATCTGGCGTTCGTATACTGATTTACTTGTAAGTTTATGTTCAAAAATTTTTGCGATTCTGACTTGTCTTTTTTGCTTGGGAATACTTAATGGTTTGCTTTTTCTCCTCTTAATCGCTGTGTGCTGTTACGTGACGCTTTGGGAAAGAAATGGCTTCGGCTTGGTATGAGAAGATTTTTTTATTCTTTAGAACAACAAGAGTTTTTCTGGTTAATTTGTGGTGTAGCATTATTTGATGAGGAACGGAGTCAGGTGTCCGGTATAGGAACCCTTATATGCATTTTATTATGAAAGATAAAAAATACAAATAACTTTGATCATTTTTTTTTTACTTAATGAAGAAAGTATCTCTTTATTAATATTTACAACAATGGTGTATCGAGAAATAATCGGAGTGCCGGGACAACGATAACATCATTGAATAGGTCATTCACATCAAATTATCCTAAAGCTACAGTTACACGTAAACTTAAGGTGGCATTTTGTCCTTATATTTTCAATAAATGATTTTGGTTTAATCTTTTTTTCTTGAGGATGATTCTAACCTTAAGATTAAGTAATTATTAACACAGTATTTCTCTGAACGATGCATTCCCTGGGCAAATGTACATGGAGACATACAAGAATATAATAAAAATATAATAAAAATATCACATGAAAGAAAACTGGAGATAAATGGGCTTAAAAGTCGCAATTTCCGTAACTGGAACAGTTCAATGGCTTCAGTAGAATTGGGTGAAGAGGAAATGCGATTAAACTCTTAATGACTCAGGAAGACTGGAAAACATAAACAACCTTAAATAAATGAAAGCCTTTTATACTTGAATTCCCCCAAGTTGCGGTACACACGTGAATAGGCACATTTTTAAACCATTGCGCATTAATTTCCTTACGGTAAATACAGGGGTTTTCTTCCCCCTCCACTTCAATTCTAAAGGTCTTTCATTCTTTAGTGTAACATAATATATTTTTGGTCTTCTTCGTGTTCTTGCTCTTTTCAACATTCTTCTTCTTCTTCTTCTTCTTCTTTTCATTACTATTGTTATTGTCATTATCATTAGCTTGTTGGCTTACGCTACGCTCGCCGGAACCCGGCGCTGCTGTCTCCACTACTCTCGCGATCCCCAACATAACCCACCTGGAGAAACCGGTTGCCAAGAGGTGGGTGGCTGAGTCATGTCTCTCTTAATGTCACTCGGGAGAGGAAAAATAAGAAACCTCATCTTCAAATGCTTCATGATACATTTATGAAGTCAAAAACACGAGATCATTTGCCGCACATTTGGATATCAAATACGGGCGGTACGTGAAATGGATTTCATTCCTGCAAATGCAATAAAAGTATTAATATTTTCTCATAAAGGAAGGAATGATCCGTTTGTTATCATATTATCAAATACTATCTGGGTTTTAACCTTTAATCTAAATAAGCCTGTAAGTTCGTAGAACCTTGTTTTTCAGGATAATAGACTTTAGCTAAGTTCTTATTGAAAGTTAGTGTATTCTGTAAAATCATAACAATTTTATATAGTTAAAAAATAAACATACTTATTATTGCTTATATGGTTGTACTATTAAGACATTTTAGTTTATGTGGCATGTTTCTTGTAATATTGTCAAAATTAGAATATATAAAATTCAATAGAAATGAAATTCATAACAGTTCTGTGATTAATGACGTAAAAAGCATGTCACTTCCGACGACAGAATATAATAGAATTAAAGCCCCCATATTATGTAAAGAGACGAAACTTGTTATCTTAATTGCCTCCACGTATGAAGATAATAGATTTGAGATGCTTGTGTCATCCCGTCCTTAATCCGTGGATGGTCTATTACAGGATGAAAAATTAACCAAGCAACCAAAGAGACGCCTCAAGGATCATACGCGTTGATAATACTTTCGTTTTTTGGATAATATTCCTGGATTACTATATCATTAAAGTGTTTAGAGGCCATTAGACTCCATTACCACAATTTATATAACTAACAGACATTTTTTTTCTTCCTTTCTTTGCCCATATAAACACAGAGACAAAACAACAGCTTCTAGAAACCTTAACACACGATCATCACTTCTGCAATTGAACCCTTCTTGCGTTAATAGGATCGGGAAAATGATTATGAATATAAAAAGTGGAACAAGTGATTCATATATGGTTTTCGTTTATACAATATTATCTTGATATATATATATATATATATATATATACTATATATATATATATAATATAATATATATATATATAATATATATATATCTATCTATATATATATATATTATATATATAATATATATATATATATATATATATATAGTATAATTATATTATTATATATATATATATATTATATATATGTTTATATATATTATATATACCATATATATTATATATTATAATAATATAATACTATATATATATTATATATAATATATACATAATATAGTATAATATATTAATAATACTATATTATAATATATATATATTATATAATTTTTTACCAAAAAAATAAAAATTAAAAAATTTTTTATTTTTAAATATTTTTTTTTAAAAAAAAAAAAATAAAAAATTAAAAAAAATTTTTTTTTTTATAAAAAATAAAAAATTTTATTTTTTTTAATATATATATATATATACTTAATATTATATAAGTATATATATATATATCAATCTAAATAAAGTAGCTGTGTATAAGACTGTGCACCCCTATAATATGCAAATCTGCACAGGAGTAATTAACTTTGTTTATTCATTCTTAGAAATTTATTCTCACAAGTTGATCAAAACACAGAGATATCACACGTAAAACACTACATGAAAATACAATTCATTTGCATAACTGGACATCGAATATGCAAGCATACTTGAGTAGTGATGCACTAGTAAACCGAAGTCCAGGTACATGTTTGAAAATGTCAGCTTTCTCCCTTCACTTGAATACACAAAAGCAACGTATTTACATACGCGGCAGTGCATTCACTTTCTGTCTCGCTTAAATAAACAAAACCCGGTGTTCGTACAACGATTTATGTTTGCATACAGCAAATACCCACGAAATGAAGTGGGTTTAGTCTTCCGATCCTCTCAGCAGTTTAAGCTCGACGTTTTCCTCTGATTCCGACTTGTCTTCTTTGCTTGAGAATGGTGATTGATTTTCTCATCTTATCTTTTAATTTTACAATTTGTTGCGCTGTTACGTGATACTCTGGGAAAGCAATGTCTTTGACATGGTAAGACAAGATAATGAATATTTTATTTGTACAGTAGCATTATTTTGTTAAGGACGAACTGAGTCAGATGTCATGATTGGTAGTTCTTGAACGTGAATTACTAAATTAAGTAAGAATTATAAATACGTTTTTACAAATTTCCTGTTCACGTAATAAAGCAGTTACTTCTTCACTAATATCCACAACATGTTGTGTAAAACGGGAAAGAATAAAAATAAGAACTTTATGTGAATAGGTCATTCACATAAAATTAACATAAAGCTACATTACAGAATGAACTTCGGGTAGCGCCCATTCCATAGATATATTTCATGAACGAATTTAATGGCTCTCAAGTCATCTTTTTTGAGATAATGATATTGGTTAAAAATTTGCTGGAAAACTAAGTTTAAAAACCTTTGCTTAGGTCAAAACGATCATATTATTTTTGTGAATGGATGGATTCACTGGGAAAATATACATAGGCACATAAATGAATGTAATCAAATTTACTGCATTGAACTTTCACATACGACCGATGAAAAACCTTATGCAACAGTCCACTGTGTAGTGACATAAAAAAAAAACAATAGTTGCAAGTTTAGTAACCCGAGTGTGTTAATAGCTTCAGTAGGACTTGGTTAGCAGGATATGCTATTACATCTCCTAATGACTCAGGACGTTTGCGAAAAAATAAATAGATAAATAAATAAACTTTAATAAATGAAATACTTTCATGCTGATTTCGAATATTGTAAGGGGAGGTACACAAGTGGATAGGTACAATCTTCCGCCTGTGCGTATTAATTTCCTGACAGTAAATACAGAGTTTTTTTCACTCTCTCCATTTCTAAAAGTCTGTCTTTCTTTTGCAACAGCACAATGCTATGATTCTTTTTCACTTCCTCTTTTTGTTGTTCTTCTTGGTCTTGTTTATCATCTCGTTCTTTTTCTTATGCTTGTTCCTTTTCTTGTTCTTATTATTATTATTATTATTATTATTATTATTATTATTATTATTATTATTATTATTATTATTATTATTATTATTATTATCTTCTATCTCAGCAATCCTATTCGACTGGGTGGTGTTAATAGCGTAGAGTTCCGGTTTACATTCTACCTCCTTAGGAATCCATCACTTTTCTCACTTTGTGCGCTGTTTCTAATAGCACACTCTTCTGCATGAGTCCTGGGGCTACTTCGGCATCTAGCTTTTCCAGGTTCCTTCTCAGGGATCTTGGGAGCTTGCCTGTGGTTATGGATACAATTTTTACTGGCATATCCCATATCCCTCTTATTTCTATTTTCATGCCCTGATACTTATAATTTTTCCCTTTCTTTCTTTCTCATCTGCTCAATGAGTAGTACTTTATTCTTGATTTTATTAATAAGCATGAAGTCCGGTCTATTGGCATGTATCACCCTATCTGTTCGGAAACTATAGTCACAGAGGATCTTTGCCTGATCATATTATTTTTATTATTATGTAAGTTCTGTGAAAATAGTTCTGCCCTTATCATGAAATGTTTTATGCTACACTTATGAAGTAAAACACAAGGCATCTTCTGCCGCACATTAGCATATCTAATACGGGCGGTACGTGGAATGAATTCCATTCCTGCATTCTCGGCCATTTCGAGGAGATAGGATCGTCCCCGTGGGAGGCGGTTCTGAGCAAATGTAATAAAAAATTAATATTTTCTCCTAATTTTCTCCTAAAGGAAGCAGTGATCTGTTTGTTTTCATATTACCATATTATACTCTCTGGTTTTCACCTTGAATCTGAATAAGCGTTTTATTTCGTGGTACCTTGTTTTTCAGGATAATGACTTTAGTTATGTTCTTATTGAAAGTTAGTACATTCTGTAAGATCATACAAATACTATATAGAAAGTAATAAAACTATTATAGTTATTATGATTTCAATATTAAGACATCTGAATATTTATGGTGCATTTGTTGTCATATCGGATTTCTATTTAAATTTCATCATAATTAAAATTCATTATAATATCAGTTAATGAATACCAAAGAAAAAGTATTCCACTTATAACAGCAGTGTAATAGAGTTAAAACCCTCATATGAAGTAAGGAGGCAAAGCATGCCATCTTTATTGCGTGCAGATCTGAAGATAATGGATTTTAGATTTTTGTGTCATTCCGTCCTTCATCCGTGGATAGGCTAATTCACCACGAAACATTATCCAAATGGCCTTCCAAAGACCACATGCACCTACAATAATGAGGTAATAAAAGATTGTCTTTTTTAGATAATGCTCTTAGACTTTTCTGTCATTAAAACATTTGGAGACCATTAGACTCCATTACCAGGATTTTTCAGCCTTATGATCATAGCTGTATTTATTTGTGGAAGATAAGCGTGTTCCCCACGAGATTATATAACAATTTTATTTTTCTTTCTTTCCTCGGACATTTAAACAGAGAGATAAGACAACGAGTCACGAAAGCCTCAGTGCGATGTTATGATGGTATCACTTATACAATCCAAATGTTCATGCCGTTATAGGATCAGGAGAACATTAACAGATGTAGAACTCTTTGGCCACTTCTGATACTCGAAGAAACAAAATGATTTATATGTTGTTTTCGGACTCACAATTTTACTTATAATTCCCCTTCTGTAATATTTCCGAAGTGGCGCGAATTAGATGTTAATCGACATTTTGTCGTTATATATATATTATATATATATATATATATATATATATAATATATATATATATATATATATATATATATATATATATATATATATATATATATATATATATATATATATATATATATATATATATTATATACATCCATACATTTATAAACATTAAGTGACAAATGGTGTCGTTAAATATTCCATTGGCGCTACCTCGGGGATATCACCAACGGTGAATTATAAATGATAGAATCCCCAGCAGCATTGGTCGAGGTAAACTATTTTCCACCAAGTATTGTAGTAGTATTAATAATAGAGGCAAGACTAATATTGACGAATCCGACGTAATCATCATCTTAATGACTGACTGATTACGGATGGGAAAATCTTGATTCAATTAAGACCTGCGACGAGGAAGTCCTTTGTTCTCCTATTAGTTCTTCCTTATCATATAAAGGCAAACAATCCTCATCGAAACGATTCGCCCCTTTTATCTGTTCTCAAAACGATGCGATAATCACGGGCGAAATTAAATCAACTTCAGTCGAGGGATTCGTTGTGATTCGGTTCCTTTTTGCCAAATTTAATATTGCTGGGTGTACTTCGTTGTTGGAATCGGTCGGGCATATTAAACTCTTGCGTCGTTGGCGATGGATCATTGGTTCCTATTATTTGCCGGAACACAATAATAAAGGAAGAATGGACCTCGTATGAGTTCGTGTATGAATTATGTCACGAAGGTGCTTTGTCGACAATAATAACGGTTCTGATTTCTTACATGATTAATAACTTTCATGACGGATCACTGTTACCTTTAGAGTATTCAGTCGATTTTTATCTGAGATGAAGCTTCAGGCGTCTGGCTGTTTTAAGGTAACTATTTTCCAATTGGTAAGTATAGTAACCAGATATTTGGCCTCTTCGTCATAGTCGTAAGTTGCGTTGTTTTTTAGTTTTTCTCTAAAAGAAAACTATTGAGATAGCTGTTTGTCTGTCCCTCCGCACTTTTTCTGTCCAACTCAGACCTTAAGAATTGTTGAGGCTAGAAAGCTGCAAATTTGTATGTTGCTCATCCACCCTCCAACCATCAAACATACCAAATTGCAGCACTCTAGCCTCAGTAGTTTTCATTTTATTTAAGGTTAAAGTTCGTCTGGCATTGCTATAGATGCCAACAACACGGGCCACCAACGGGCCGTGGCCGAAAGTTTCATGGTTCGCGGCTGGGAGTTTCATAGGCGGTAGCTGAATTTCTTACAGCATTATACGCTGTACAGCAAACTCGTTTAGGCAGAAGAAACTTACGCGCATATTTTACTTTTTTGTGTTTTAGACTAATATTTTTTATACATCTACTTAGATGTTCGATTTCTTCAACTTTGTTTTGACTTTGTTTTCAATCCTCATTAAAAAAAAAAAACTAGTATCTGCTCCGTTCATTTTCAAGTAACTTATGGGTTACGTAGGAACATAATTTACAAGAAGAATAATAATCACTCAACCTAGAATTTCGAAGAGGTCAGTCACTTTGGACAGACTAGCAATTTTCATTTATTTATTCATTTATCTATTTATTTATTTATTTTCAGGTTTCTTCGTCAAACAATTTCGTAGAAAGTTCTAATAATGCGAGTTCATTCGGTTCTCGACAGCGGTCTATATGTTACTTCAATAAATTATGGCTAAACTCTCATTACTAGTATTATTATGAGAAACCAGTAATAATAATAATAATAATAATAATAATAATAATAATAATAATAATAATAAGATTATTAATAATAATAATAATAATAATAATAATAATAATAATAATAATAATAATAATAATAATAATAATAATAATAATAATAATAAATTCTGTTGAATAAAATGGCAGAATTCATCCAATTAATTTTATATATTAGCTTTTCTATTTTTCTTATGACTCGCTTTTCTGGCTCAGCGATACTTCGCAATAATTGGCCAATATTCATATTAGGGATAATTCTGAAAGTGTTATTTTATTTAGAACAGGATTTACCAGTATACTAATAATACCAAATTTTGAATAATAAATCCTGTTTTAAATGAAATACCACTTTCAGCAATATCCCCAATATGAATATTGGCTAATTATTGCGAAGTATCGCTGATCCAGAAAAGCAAGTCAAAAGAAAAATAGAAAAGATGATACATAAGATTAATTCGCTGAATTCTGCCGTTTTATTCAACAGAATTACTGACGATGACTGGCATAATATGTCAGTGGCATGATTATATTTGTAGGGTTGTATTGTCATTAATGCAGATTAGATGTACGGAATCATTACAACCAGGCACCTGACACAAATACACTTTTGAACTTAATTACAACTTTAAGGATTTATTTTCGAATGAAGTTACAAGGACCATCCGGCAAAAAACTGCTTTAAGAATGCAAACCTTATTTTTATTCAAATATATTTATTCATATATAGGCGTATAATATTCAGGCTGTTATTTCCATTTGCCAATTTATTTTTTTTATATCTATATATGTGCTATATATTATTTTGATGTAACAAGAGTGATAAACCTTCTAAAATCATTTCTAAAACAAATACATATATGTGGATATCTTATTTGATGTATCAAGAGTGATAAACTTTCTAAAATTATTTCTAAAACAAATACATATATGTGGATGCACTACAGGGAATAATGAAACATTCCGTTATAGATAAAGACCATTTCTAAGGTGTTCTTGAAGATGTCTTATGAATACTGAACTGATATCAAGCGTGGCTGTGTCGCAGGGTTAAATGAATTTGGGAAAGGGAATGAAATAGTCCTTCTGTTTATCAGGAATTCCTAATGCAATTAAGTTTGATCAGGAGAGACTGTAACGGCTGAAGCAATATCCCAAACGAAATGCACCATGTGTCTGGAATGATCTTATATGAGATATGAGGGTATCTTTTGATCTCGCATCGAGCTTACTCCGTTTTATTGCAACAGTGGTAGGATCTCTAAAGCATCATATATATATATATATATATATATATATATATATATATAATATATATATATATATATATATATATATATATATATATGTATAGGATATATATATATATATATATATATATATATATATATATATATATATTATATAGGATATATATATATATATATGCTTAAAAAATCACAGTAGATGCAGGTGACTTCATTAAATAGGCGAATACCACCAGAAAATGATAGGCAGAAATCCAAGAGCTTTCGTCTTTACTAAGACATTGTCAAGGAACGAATGAAATACAGTTATGAGGTAAACAACAGGATCAAGAATACCAGATGGATAATTGTCAAAAGGGTAAAAATTTAAGAGATAATCCAGGATTATCGGATATCACACAATCACAAACCTAAATATAGATTTGACCCTAACATACTAATTTTGTTACTTGTATTTATCTATAACCTTTCTCATTATGGCATCAAGTTTAAATAAACCAATACTTAAATTTAGAACATTTCCATTATTTGAATCGAAGAAACAAGATTCAATGATATTTCTTTTAACTGTGTCATTACATGGGATTAAGGCTCTTGCTTGACTCCAGTTAATAGGATGATCTAGATCTCTCATATGTACGAATAATGCATTCGATATTTGCCCAGTTCTTACGGAATATTGGTGCTGTTTGAGACGTTGTAAAATAGATCTGCCGGTTTGTCCGTAATAAACTTTATCACGTTTTTTGCAAGGAATTTCATATATTCAGCCTGGAAGATCTTTAGGAGAATTCTTTGCTGGTAAACTATTGAAATTAATATTACTGTAAACAACATTTATTTTAAAAAGCTTTATATATATATATATATATATATATATATATATATATCATATATAAATAAATAAATATATATATATATATATATATATATATATATATATATATATATTATATATATATAATATATATATATATATATATATATATATATCTATATATCATATATATATATATATATATATATATATATATATATATTATATATATATATATATATATAATAGATATATATATATATATATATATATATATATGACTGGTAAAAATGTTCTGTAACAACAGAATTCCATCTAATAAAAGGAGCCCATAAAAACACCAAAATGTAGAGAGAAAAGTACTATATTTCAGAGACTGCTGTCTCTCTCTTCAGTATATGAATGAGAAAAGTTTACAGAAAAGTGGTATTTATACCAAGAGATTCGTCCACAAGTAAGCAATTAGTCACTCCCTGATAATCTTCCTTTAATCTTCTTAAGCGTTGGTTGAATGAACACTGCGTCGACGATGTCCGATGTCCAATTCCCTTTTGAGATGTTCATTACCTGCTTCTCTTTTGAATCGGCCTTAATAAAAGAGAAGCAGGTAATGAACATCTCAAAAGGGAATTGGACATCGGACATCGTCGACGCAGTGTTCATTCAACCAACGCTTAAGAAGATTAAAGGAAGATTATCAGCGGGAGGGGTGACCTAAATTGGCTTACTTGTGGACGAATCTCTTGGTATAAATACCACCGTTTTCTGTAAACTTTTCTCATTCATATACCTAAGAAGAGAGACAGCAGTCTCTGAAATATAGTACTTTTCTCTCTACATTTTGGTGTTTTTATGGGCTCCTTTTATTAGATATATATATATATATATATATATATATATATATATATATATATATACATATATATATATATATATATATATACTATATATATACTATATATATATATATATATATATATATATATATATATATATACTATATATGATATGTATTTTAGTATGTATGTCTAACTGAACTAGGAAAGTTTGGAACGTGATAAATGCCTAAATAAAGGTATACTCTAGTGTTTATCTTTCCTTCCTGGCTTATACCTTTATATATATATATATATAGATATATATATATATATATATATATATATATATATATATATATATATATATATATATATATATATATATGTGTGTATGTATATGAATGTATGTTTCTATAACTGAATCACTGAACTATGGAACGTGATGAATATATATGAATAAAGGCAATTGCCACGAAGGAAAGTGAAATACAAAAATAATTATACAAAGAAAGTTCGTATAATTGACAGGTGGGGATTACAAAGTAGTTGTATGTATCTGGAATCCAACACAGTTGAAGAATTACAGGACCCCCCAAAACAAGGGTAAATATTTAAAAAGTTTTACAAAAGAACAAGCCCAACAGCTCGAAAGCAGGGAGATATTCTGTCAAGACTGAGCAAGCATCCAATTCAATATTCATTCGTTTAATTGAAAACTCTCACAGGATCAATTAGTCTGAAAGTTCAGTGATTGTCAGATCGAAAGATTTTTCTTCACGAAATCTTTTAGAATCTGCTATTGTACATCTTACTTCCAGCTGCAATTTTAACCTTAGCCTTGGCATGTATTATTTGGATCCCTGTATTAGTAAAATGTTCGAACATGATCATAAAAATAAACTTACTGACTTAATTACTAATTAGTTACCTTATATACATTTTTATGTATTTGGAGTGTGTTTATATTTTTTTTTTTTATTTTCACTTTGTAAGAATTTTTATTGTATAACAAAAGGAGAATTACTTAGTTATACGTTATAAGCATATGGTGTCAGCTTTTCTGTCCACGGCTTATTTTTTTCCTCTCTTTTTGTAAAACATCATAAACATTTACCCCTATCTTGGTAGGTCCTATAAGTCTTCGACTGTGTTGGATTTCAGGTACATCTGTTTCCTTAATAATATTCATACGTCAACTATACGAGCTTTCTTTGTAAACTTATTTTCGTATTTCTTTCAGTCTGCTCGGTAAAGGACAGTAAGTCGAATGGCCTAGCATCACTCCGCTGTTCCAGGTTTTTACGTGGTACTTGTCTATATATATATATATATATATATATATATATATATATATATATATATATATATATATATATATATATATATATATGTGTGTGTGTATTATATATATATATATATATATATATATATATATATATAATATATATATACATATATATATATATATATATATATATATATACATATATTTATATATATATATATATTCTCAAGGAAGCAAGAGAGACGTCTTCTGGTAATTTAAAAAGGCTTTATTAAGCGACGTTTCGGGGTCACAGCCCCATCATCACGGCTGTAAAAAGGATTAATACACATAAATATAATAAAAAGACTCATCCTAATAACTAACATACATTTAAAATTTCATAGAAAACCTACTACAATGCTAAGAGAATTACCATATCAAGTGAAAGGGAGAAGACGAGTGACAAGAAGAAGAAAGGAAAGGTTCCAAGTAAACATAGTTATGCCAGGTAAGAGGGGTAGCGGTAGTTTTTGATTGTTTAATTTTGGAACTATTGTTTTTATGAAAAGCGATCGAAAACAGCAAGCTCTTGAGGAGAAGAAGCCCGTGTAATGACTTTAAAGTGTTTGTATTCTATGTTGAATTTGCATTTTTTGAATGTTCACGAATGTTCGAGAATTCTGGTGAAGACAACCGGACACCTGTTCTATAACTCACCCCCCTGTGGCAATCAATGCGGACTTTAAGAAGCCTACGTGAGGCCCCGACATAATTTCCCAAACTACATTTGGGACACGAAAATAAATAGACCGCATTGGAAGTCAGAAGAGGGCTCAGCTTTTCTTTATATCTAAATAAAGACCCAATAGTTAATGGGTTTCTTAAGATTAGTTGGCTTTTTATGGCCGCCGGACAATATTCACGTATTAAACGTTTTAACTTTGGTATAAAATGCTGTATCACTGATAAACGGGACACTAGCAAAGAAAGGCATTCTAGGAGCAGTTGGTCTGTTATTTTTCTCTATTAATTTATTATTTAAAAACTTGGTTAGGTATTTGAAGAAAACCTTAGCTGGATAGCAGTTATCGGTGAAGTACTGTTGTAAAAGAGTAATCTCATTGTGAAATTCAGACCAGCCAGAGGAGAGAGAATATGCCCTGGAAGAGTGTATATAAAGCGTTTACTTTAAAGTTAAAACTACAAAAGCTGTAAAAATTGTCCCTAGTCCAGTAAAAGTCCTTTTTTCTAAAAATGAGGTGTTAAAACCATCCGTATTACGTGACACTTCTATATCTAAAAAAGAGAGCTTATTATCATTTTCATAATCAATTGTAAACTTGATATTAGGGTGGGCTGAATTGGCAAATTGTAAGAAGGAATCAGCTCTGTCTCTGTCTCGAAAAAGAATAAACGTATCATCAACGTAACGGCAGTAAAAGAGAGGATGATTAGCTAGAGGGCAATTGTCCAGCAACCGCTCCTCCAGTTCACACATAAAAATATTCGCAAAGACTGGGCCTAAAGGACTGCCATAGCCATACCATCACTTTGTACATAAGACTTCCCATTGAAAATAAGGCGGTGTCCTGCACTGCCAAAGTTAAAAGCTTCTTAAAATTGTCATAATTAAAACCATGAAACAGAACATCATTATTAGTGAAAATCTTGTTTAAAATAATTTGAATTGTTTCTTCCACAGGGATATTGGTGAACAGAGTCTCTACATCAAGGCTAACCATAAAAAGATCCGAATCTTGAGACAATATTCTTTCTTTAAATTGTTTAGCGTTTTTAATGTATTAATTATTATGAGAGAAACTCTGTTAATAGCGGCACTAAGTATTTAGCCAACTTGTAATTGGGGGCGTCATAAGATGTTAGAATCGGTCTTAAAGGAACACCCTCCTTGTGTACCTTAGGAAGGCTATACATCACACCATAAGAACCACCAGTGCTGCTCAAGTTTTGATACGTATTATTGTTAATAATTTCCTGATCCAAGAGAGATTTCAAAAACCGATTGATTCTATCCTCACAAACGGAAGATAGTGGCAAAGTCAGGACTACCCAAACACTGAAATTTCGTAGTGTCATTTAGGATGTTTTCAACTTTCTGTATATAATCAGTCTTATTGAGTAAAACAACACCTCTACCTTTGTCCGGTCTAATAATGATAAGGTTTTCCTGTTTTCCAAGATTTTTCAGAATTTCTAGGTCCTTTTTGTTAAAGAAAGGTGTCCAGTTTGTAACTAAATTATTGTAAGTTTTATGGGCTATAGTATAAAGCTGTGATCGAAAGCTTTCCACATTGATCATTAGATTAGTGTTTACTAAACGAGAGAATAGCAGTTCCAGGGGAGCAAAAAACTTGCAGTAAGAAGGTTTATAACAGGGTAAACAATATTCTAGTCCAAAAACGACAATAAAAAACTCCTCCCTTTCAGAGAGTTGGTAATCAGAATAATTGAACACAACATCATTGTTATTAGAAAATTTTTGGGAATGTAAATACCTAAATTAATAATTTCCTTTTGTGGACATTTTTACATGGAGAACATAGGTATTAATAGATTATTAAAAAAGTATTTAAAAATAATGCAATCTAACATAGAAAAATTACTCAGTACATTAGTCAATAATTGTGAATGTTGTTGGGATAATTGTCTGATGATCCTGTTCTTGCTCCCGATCTCTAGGTCGAGTAGTTGTCTCGTTGCATCGGCATAAAATGGAGTACTGTACAGAGAAATTCTATATAGCTTGAATTTAACGAAATTCGGAACAATGTTACAATCTTGCAGTACTGTAGAAACTCTAGATCCAATTCAGCCTTGCGGAGTTTACGGGTAACTTTTCCAAGCTCCGGACAACACCCAGTACTGGCCGGGAGAATAGCGCAGTCGAACCAGTGAGTGAAAGTTGGAGACTCCAGCAGAACGAGCCCGAATCAGGAACAGAACAGCCAGGACAGCGTGCAGAAGAGCCATGACGAAGTGGGAAAGAAGGACGTCTACGGAGGCGTCAGCGAAAAGACGGACAGCAATCACCCTCGATATATCACAGGAAAACAGCAATCGTTCGAGATATATTCTCAAGGAAGCAAGAGAGACGTCTTCTGGTAATTTAAAAAGGCTTTATTAAGCGACGTTTCGGGGTCCAGCCCCATCATCACGGCTGTAAAAAGGATTAATACACATAAATATAATAAAAAGACTCATCCTCTGGCTGGTCTGAATTTCACAATGAGATTACTCTTTTACAACAGTACTTCACCGATAACTGCTATCCAGCTAAGGTTTTCTTCAAATACCTAAACAAGTTTTTAAATAATAAATTAATAGAGAAAAATAACAGACCAACTGCTCCTAGAATGCCTTTCTTTGCTAGTGTCCCGTTTATCAGTGATACAACGTTTTATACCAAAGTTAAACGTTTAATACGTGAATATTGTCCGGCCATAAAAAGCCAACTAATCTTAAGAAACCCATTAACTATTGGGTCTTTATTTAGATATAAAGAAAAAAAGCTGAGCCCTCTTCTGACTTCCAATGCGGTCTATTTATTTTCGTGTCCCAAATGTAGTTTGGGAAATTATGTCGGGGCCTCACGTAGGCTTCTTAAAGTCCGCATTGATTGCCACAGGGGGGTGAGTTATAGAACAGGTGTCCGGTTGTCTTCACCAGAATTCTCGAACATTCGTGAACATTCAAAAAAATGCAAATTCAACATAGAATACAAACACTTTAAAGTCATTACACGGGCTTCTTCTCCTCAAGAGCTTGCTGTTTTCGAATCGCTTTTCATAAAAACAATAGTTCCAAAATTAAACAATCAAACTACCGCTACCCCTCTTTACCTGGCATAACTATGTTTACTTGGAACCTTTCCTTCTTCTTCTTGTCACTCGTCTTCTCCCTTTCACTTGATATGGTAATTCTCTTAGCATTGTAGTAGGTTTTCTATGAATTTTAAATGTATGTTAGTTATTAGGATGAGTCTTTTTATCATATTTATGTGTATTAATCCTTTTTACAGCCGTGATGATGGATGGGGCTGGACCCCGAAACGTCGCTTAATAAAGCCTTTTTAAATTACCAGAAGACGTCTCTCTTGCTTCCTTGAGAATATATCTCGAACGATTGCTGTTTTCCTGTGATATATATATTATATAATTATATATATATTATTATATATATATTATATATATATATATATATATATATATGATATATATATATATATATATATATATATATATATATATATATACATATATATATATAATATATATATATATTATATATATATATATATATATATATATATATAGTATTATATATATATATATATATATATATATATATATATATATATAATATATATATATATATTGGTATGTGTGTTTACTAGATGGAATCTGGACATTCATTTTTAGTATTTTTCTGTTTTATTCCGGTTCTGAGATACATCTCTGGTGAAATGTAATGAAACATCAAGAATTAAAAGTCACAATTATTTCCCGTGTGAAAAACGTTATCGTAACTGATTTTCATTCTGGAGTTTTCGTCATTCACATTAAAGTTTGATGTGTCATTGGCGATTCCATTATTTCATTCATAATCCTTTTCAAATGTAATTTTTATGC
>NC_061089.1:83403610-83411110 GCF_015104395.2 Macrobrachium nipponense
CTTCCACTAGATTACTTTAAGCACTGAACTAGCACGTGCCCATAGTTCTTGTGCCCCAAGGGTCAAATGGTACTACTCTCTTTGCCTTAATAGTTTGTTGAGTTGCCAAAGTCCGATATATCTAGCATAGAAAATAGTTCATGAATTTACTTTCCTAACTTTGAGATGGCCATTTTGGTACCGCCAAACCCCACCCCACACCCCATCACCGATAACGAATATTTCTTTTTTTATCTTATTGGCCTCGCTGTTTCTATATATCATATATTAATTTTTTTTTGGTGGGGGCGGGGGGGGGGGGGGACGGTTGGTGAGATGGGAAAATGATATTTGTCATCTTTGATAGTTTCATTTCAAGTCATTTCCTTGTTTTTATTTGTATCAATAATAAAATAATAATAATAATATCAATAATAATAATAATAATAATAAAATATAATAATAATAATAATAATAATCACGACAGACACAGTCACACACCAACTAAAGAAAATGCCAAACTGGAAAGCCCCAGGTCCCGATGAAGTCCATGAATACTGGCTCAAAAACTTCAGCATTGTATCTCAAATCACCATGCACCCAAATGGATGACCACAGGAAGAGCATCCTTAGTACAAAAAGACAAGAGTAAGGGAAATATAGCCAGTAACTACAGGCCTATCACCTGCCTACCAATAATGTGGAAGTTACTAACAGGTATCATCAGCGAAAGGCTATACAACGACCTAGAGATGCAAACACCATCCCCCCACCAATAGAAAAGGCTTGCAGAAGGAAGTGTAGGGGCACAAAAGACCAGCTCCTGATAGACAAAATGGTAATGAAGAACAGTAGGAGAAGGAAAACCAACCTAAGCCTGGCATGGATAGACTATAAGAAAGCCTTCGACATGATACCACACACATGGCTAATAGAATGCCTGAAAATATATGGGGCAGAGGAAAACACCATCAGCTTCCTCAAAAATACAATGTGCAACTGGAATACAATACTTACAAGCTCTGGAATAAGACTAGCAGAGGTTAATATCAGGAGAGGGATCTTCCACAGCGACTCACTGTCCCCACTACTCTTCGTAGTAGCCATGATTCCCATGACAAAAATACTGCAGAAGATGGATGCTGGGTACCAACTCAAGAAAAGAGGCAACAGAATTAACCATCTGATGTTCATGGACGACATCAAGCTGTATGGTAAGAGCATCAAGGAAATAGATACCCTAATTCAGACTGTAAGGATTGTATCTGGGGACATCAGGATGGAGTTTGGAATAGAAAAATGCGCCTTAGTCAACATACAAAAGGGCAAAATAACGAGAACTGAAAGGATAAAGCTACCAGATGGGAGCAACATCAAACACATAGATGAGACAGGATACAAATACCTGGGAATAATGGAAGGAAGGGATATAAAACACCAAGAGATGAAGGACACGATCAGGAAAGAATATATGCAGAGACTCAAGGCGATACTCAAGTCAAAACTCAATACCAGAAATATGATAAAAGCCATAAACACATGGGCAGTGCCAGTAATCAGTTACAGCGCAGGAATAGTGGAATGGACGAAGGCAGAACTCCGCAACATAGACCAGAAAACTAGGAAAAATATGACAATACACAAAGCACTACACCCAAGAGCAAATACGGACAGACTATACATAACACGAAAGGAAGGAGGGAGAGGACTACTAAAGCATAGAGGACTGCGTCAACATCGAGAACAGAGCACTGGGGCAATATCTGAAAACCAGTGAAGACGAGTGGCTCAAGAGTGCATGGGAAGAGGGACTGATAAAAGTAGACGAAGACCCAGAAATAAACAGAGACAGGAGAATGACAAACAGAACAGAGGAATGGCACAACAAACCAATGCCCGGACAATACATGAGACAGACTAAAGAACTGGCCAGCGATGACAATTGGCAATGGTTACAGAGGGGAGAGCTAAAGTAGGAAACTGAAGGAATGATAACAGTGGCACAAGATTAGGCCGTAAGAACCAAATATATCCAAAGAACGATAGATGGAAATAACATCTCTTCCACATGTAGGAAGTGCAATACAAAAAGTGAGACCATAAACACATAGCAAGCGAATGTCCGGCACTTGCACAGAACTAGTACAAAAAGAGGCATGATTCAGCGGCAAAAGCCCTCCACTGGAGCCTGTGCAAGAAACATCAGCTACCTTGCAGTAATAAGTGGTACGAGCACCAACCTGAAGGAGTGATAGAAAACGATCAGGCAAAGATCCTCTGGGACTATGGTATCAGAACAGATAGGGAGTACGTGCAAACAGACCAGATGTGACGTTGATTGACAAAATCAAGAAGAAGGTATCACTCATTGATGTCGCAATACCATGGGACACCAGAGTTGAAGAGAAAGAAAGGGAAAAAATGGATAAGTATCAAGACCTGAAAATAGAAATAAGAAGGATATGGGATATGCCAGTGGAAATTGTACCCATAATCATAGGAACACTAGGCACGATCCCAAGATCCCTGAAAAAGAATCTGGAAAAACTAGAGGCTGAAGTAGCTCCAGGACTCATGCAAAAGAGTGTGATCCTAGAAACGGCGCACATAGTAAGAAGAGTGATGGACTCTTAAGGAGGCAGGATGCAACCCGGAACCCCACACTATAAATGCCACCCAGTCGAATTGGAAGACTGTGATAAAGCAAAAAAAAAATAATAATAATAAAATAATAATAATAATAATAATAATAATAATAATAATAATAATAATAATAATAATAATAACAATAATAAGATTGGTGCAGAGCTGATGGGGATTCGAACACCAACACCACCGTCACAACCAACCCAACAGAAACCAAAACAGCAACCTCCTTGGAAAAGGCGCCTGGAAAAGCAAATCATGGTGATGAGATCTGACTTGAGTAAACTGAAGAGATGCAGAAAAAAGGCTAAGAAGCAAGAAAAACAAGGGAGGAACTCAACGAGAAATACAAAGTACAAGAGAGGGGACTAAACAACACAATAGAAGATGTAAAACAGAGGCTTAAGGCCAAAGCACACAAGATCCAACGGTACATGAACAGGAATAAGGGATACCAACAGAACAAACTATCTTCGGAACCAACCAGAAAAGACTATACAGCCAACTAAGAGGGGAAGACAACCACCCAGAAATTCCTGAAGCCGAATCAAGTAAGAGACTCTGGGAAAACATATGGAGCAATCCGGTATCACACAACAAACATGCAACATGGCTCCAGGAAGTCAAGGAAGAAGAAACAGGGAGAATAAAACAAAGATTCACAGAGATCACGACAGACCAACTAAAGAAAATGCCAAACTGGAAAGCCCCAGGTCCCGATGAAGTCCATGGATACTGGCTCAAAAACTTCAAGGCCCTACACCCACGAATAGCAGAACAACTCCAGCATTGTATCTCAAATCACCAAGCACCCAAATGGATGACCACAGGAAGAACATCCTTAGTACAAAAAGACAAGAGTAAGGGAAATATAGCCAGTAACTACAGGCCTATCACCTGCCTACCAATAATGTGGAAGTTACTAACAGGTATCATCAGTGAAAGGACTATACAACTACCTAGAGGAGACAAACCACCATCCCCCACCAACAGAAAGGCTGCAGAAGGAAGTGTAGGGGCACAAAGACCAGCTCCTGATAGACAAAATGGTAATGAAGAACAGTAGGAGAAGGAAAAACCAACCTAAGCATGGCATGGATAGACTATAAGAAAGCCTTCGACATGATACCACACACATGGCTAATAGAATGCCTGAAAATATATGGGGCAGAGGAAAATACCATCAGCTTCCTCAAAAATACAATGCGCAACTGGAATACAATACTTACAAGCTCTGGAAAAAGACTAGCAGAGGTTAATATCAGGAGAGGGATCTTCCAGGGCGACTCACTGTCCCCACTACTCTTCGTAGTAGCCATGATTCCCATGACAAAAGTACTACAGAAGATGGATGCCGGGTACCAACTCAAGAAAAGAGGCAACAAAATCAACCATCTGATGTTCATGGACGACATCAAGCTGTATGGTAAGAGCATCAAGGAAATAGATACCCTAATCCAGACTGTAAGGATTGTATCTGGAGACATCAGGATGGAGTTTGGAATAGAAAAATGCGCCTTAGTCAACATACAAAAAGGCAAAGTAACGAGAACTGAAGGGATAAAGCTACCAGATGGGAGCAACATCAAACACATAGATGAGACAGGATACAAATACCTGGAATAATGGAAGGAGGAGATATAAAACACCAAGAGATGAAGGACACGATCAGGAAAGAATATATGCAGAGACTCAAGGCGATACTCAAGTCAAAACTCAACGCCGGAAGGAAATATGATAAAAGCCATAAAACACATGGCAGTGCCAGTAATCAGATACAGCGCAGGAATAGTGGAATGGACGAAGGCAGAACTCCGCAGCATAGATCAGAAAACCAGGAAACAAATGACAATACACAAAGCACTACACCCAAGAGCAAATACGGACAGACTATACATAACACGAAAGGAAGGAGGGAGAGGACTACTAAGTATAGAGGACTGCCTGTTCCAACATCGAAAACAGAGCACTGGGGCAATATCTGAAAACCAGTGAAGACGAGTGGCTAAAGAGTGCATGGAAGAAGGACTAATAAAAGTAGACGAAGACCCAGAAATATACAGAGACAGGAGAAAGACAGAAAGAACAGAGGACTGGCACAACAAACCAATGCCACGGACAATACATGAGACAGACTAAAGAACTAGCCAGCGATGACAATTGGCAATGGCTACAGAGGGGAGAGCTAAAGAAGGAAACTGAAGGAATGATAACAGCGGCACAAGATCAGGCCCTAAGAACCAGATATGTTCAAAGTATGATAGACGGAAATAACATCTCTCCCATATGTAGGAAGTGCAATACGAAAAATGAAACCATAAACCACATAGCAAGTGAATGCCCGGCACTTGCACAGAACCAGTACAAAAAGAGGCATGATTCAGTGGCAAAAGCCCTCCACTGGAGCCTGTGCAAGAAACATCAGCTACCTTGCAGTAATAAGTGGTACAGCACCAACCTGAGGGAGTGATAGAAAACGATCAGGCAAAGATCCTCTGGGACTATGGTATCAGAACGGATAGGGTGATACGTGCAAACAGACCAGACGTGACGTTGATTGACAAAGTCAAGAAGAAAGTATCATCATTGACGTCGCAATACCATGGGACACCAGAGTTGAGAGAAAGAGAGGGAAAAAATGGATAAGTATCAAGATCTGAAAATAGAAATAAGAAGGATATGGGATATGCCAGTGGAATCGTACCCATAATCATAGGAGCACTAGGCACGATCCCAAGATCCCTGAAAAGGAATCTAGAAAAACTAGAGGCTGAAGTAGCTCCAGGACTCATGCAGAGTGTGATCCTAGAAACGGCACACATAGTAAGAAAAGTGATGGACTCCTAAGGAGGCAGATGCAACCCGGAACCCCACACTATAAATACCACCCAGTCGAATTGGAGGACTGTAATAGAGCAAAAAAAAAAAAAAAAAACAATAATAAGAATAATAAATAAGCTTAAGTAACGTAATTTTGGTAAAGTGATTAAAGTTTTCGTCGGTAATTCTTTAGAAATCAAGATTTGAAAATTGATAGATTAGCGCCTGAAATTTTCTGTTTACCTTGGTTTTCTGTTGTTATTATTGGGATTAATGAACTTTCTCTTTACCGTTATGTTATCGCAGCTGTTTCATGGGTTTAAAAGCTCAAGTGCCTTTTTTCAATTCATTGACAGTAGATACAAATACAATGATTACCAGGAACTTAGTGGATGTAACAATTAATCGATAGAAAAATTTTCAGGAACTACATTTGACATAGTAGACGAATGTTTTGTGGGCGAAAGAATATACTCGCTTTTAACTACGTGATTTTATAGTATACAAATGATGAATACTTAATTACTTCGAGAAGGTTTTATCTTATTCAAGCTGGGTTTAAAAATAATCCTTAATTCTCCAATAAATTTATATTGAAGCCATCACCCCATCAGAGGCGCATTTTCCAGAGATACTATAATCAAGTACCTTGACCTTTCCCTTCAAAATGAGGGACGCTATATCTTTAAAACAAACCATGTAATCTTTTTGAAAAAGATCTAATTATGCTTCCCACACCTATATTATTCTAACTTGTAGAATTTACGCTTGCCTAACCCAACCTAACCTAACCTAGGGACATAAAAAAAAAAACAGTCTGGTGCCATACATCACAGAAATTTGCTTCAGTTGCTCCTCAGGGAGATTCATAACCAAAAAAACCGTTGATCGAAATTTCCCAATTAGTTTCTTTTTCAGGTGTCTGTAAGTTTAGATACTATTTACTCGGCCTGAATTAAATGAAAATAAATATCTTTACTTTCTCTTGATAGCTTGAGTAAAATAGGCGTTCATGACGATATCTGGTAGTGTGCTGAAAACGTAAAGAGGCTGCATTTATTTCCTTATATTTATGTTTTTTTATAGGTTTTTCCATATTATGTCAAATTACTATAAAAAAAACTTTCACGCTTGGTGAAATCTAGGACTGGTGGTCCTGTGTCAGAGCATCCTCTTTCATTTTTTGGATTTGAGACTCGATGGGAGCTGGACCCCGATCGAGTTCTTAAGCACAAATAGAAAGATGTCGGTTGAGGGCCAGATTAAAATTTCAAGGGGAAATTATAATTAAAACTCTAAGGGTTCAATTTACAAGGGATATATTTACACTTCTCGTTATTCTGCTATTTCAAGGCGCCATCATGGATGCTAATGACCCTCCAGGGCTGATCTAGTATTGGAAACAGTTGCCTAGAGCGTTGGAACATGTGCTCCGGGACACCTGGAGATTTGCAGCGTGAAAGGTAAGCCAGAGCTCTTGCAAGGAAAAGAAGGTCCATCTCAGAGCAGGTAGGGATGCAGCCGGAGGACCTGCAACACGAGACACCCTATAAACATATGTGCAATACACAAAAAGGATTAGACACATGCGGTGAGGCCACCAGTACTTAGACTTGACTGAGGTAAATCTTACGTTCACAGGACGTAATCAGAGGACAAGCGATAAATGAATTACTACTCAAACGTTACTGTATTGAAGAGGAGGTTTCTGTGAACACAACCACAAACTTACGTTTTCTCCTTCAGTAAATTCTCTTAGCAATTGTTAATATCAGGAGGGCAATCAAGCATTAAGCATTTGTGTACCCAAGTCAAGGGAACCACAGCCCTTAAATTAGAGTATGTTATAGAATAATGGGAGCACAGCTGTGGGGGAATTGAAGAGGGTAACAATGATCAATCGCACACAAGCACAGACAGGAAAATAACAGGGGTGAAATATAGGAAAATGTACGATGACTGCCACTATATCCGTACTTTATCTTCTTGCTGGGATTTTTGCTTCGTGGAAAACTCAGACAAAAGAAGGGAATTCACTCTAAGGGCGTCAGGTAA